>NC_057798.1:242015686-242037628 GCF_018294505.1 Triticum aestivum
CGCCGCAGATCTATCGGTTGTCCGCCGGCGCCTAGGCGAGAAAGACACAAATCAGGTGGTCGTGCTTTGGGTGGCCCGGCTAGACGGTGAGACGGCCAGGAAAATGGGTGGCGAAGGCTATGGTGGGGGTAGGGGGTGGGGGTGGCGAGAGGGGGAGGATAAGAGAAAAAGGGGCGTCTGTGTCCCCAACGGGTAGGTCAAGGGAGGACAAGGGCACGCGTCCCTCCCATCCGCGCGTGTTCGTTTCGACGCAAACGCGATCCAAATTTGGGCCGGAAATGGATCGAAACCGGACAAAAAGCGGACGTTTGTCCGTTTGCTCTTGCTTATAGGGCCGCGTTTTGTGTCCGTTTAGCTCCAAACGGACGGCGGACCATTTGGAGTCAGTGCGTTGGAGTTGGCCTAATAGCACAACCAACTGCCTGCTATATAATGTCGCTATGTCATATATATAGCCATCATTTATAGTCACTTACACAACAAGGTTAGCTACAAAGTGAGCTATAAAAGAAGTACTTCTTTTTACCTTCACTTTATCTTTTTCTTCATATTTATTGTATTTGCCTAGGAGCACACATATAATTACTCCTGCATGAAAGACCACTCACCTCACTTTTTCATGTCTTTCTTCTTCACATAAGCAAAATTATCGTGTAAACAAGGTATTAGCCTGCGATTGTACTTGCTCTCAGGAGCCTTCCTAATTCTCTACTATCTTAGTTTCATAAGTATTTAAATATAGGCTAACCAATATGATGTTCCTTTGGCCCCACTTAATTAATATGCAAAAGCAAAAGTAACTTGACATAAACCGTAATGCACACAAATTTGGAATTTCAACGCTACGCCAACATCGGTATAGTTCAATAAACAGTTTAATATATCACTCTTTGTCGGTGTACCAAAATAGGGGCGCTCTTTTGTACCCCTCATTTGTGCACGGGCAGTCAGAGCCGCGCCCACAACCACACTTGAGCAGGGCAGAGACAGGAAATCAAAGCCACGGGACGACCGAAGTTGCGCCAAGGCAGAGGCGTGAAGAGCAACAAGGCGAAGTAGTTTCCCACGGCAAGGTCCTTGCCGGGGCAGCCCCCACGGCCCCGGTAAGGCCCTTGCCGGGGCAGCCTACCTGACGCCAGCAGGGCGCGCCGCCCTTGGGCCCCAGTTTCTCCAGCGTCACCAACCACGTTGGGACATGGGCTCGGGGGGCGCCTCCATGGTGACATGCAGATCTTTGTCAAGACAAGGGACGCTTCGAATCAGAAGAGTAAAAGACGACAAACCTCGGCGAGATCCTCGCCGAGGGAACCCACAAGACCCCCGGCAAGACCCTTGCTGGAGACGACCGCAACGCCGCAGCAAGACCCTTGCCGGGGCCCCGGCAAGGCCCTTGCCGAGGGCGTTTACGAGGCCACGGCCAGGCCCGCACCCGCCAAACTTCTATCACCACTCCCATGCAGCTGCCAGCCCACCAGCTGGGCAGGCGCCTGCGTGTCGGCATGAGGCTTCTCGGCCAACTCAGCGCATGCCTACGTGGTGGCATGCAAATCTTCGTGAAGGCCCTACCACCGCGCCACCTCAGCAGCCTGCCAGCCTACATGGCGCTGACCGCCTCGCTGGCCCAGGCACGTGTCAAGACAGGGCGAAGTGGCGGTAAAGTGAAGGGGACACGTCAGAGGCGCATTAAATGCGTCTTGTCCTGTAATAGCTAGCGATAGGCTTAACCACAGTACCCCAATGCTACCTCGTGTGTGCCACTGTGGCAATCCCCTTGCCTATAAAAGGAGGCCTGAGGCATCCAGGAGAAGGATTCGGACTTCTGGACAAGTTACGACCATTGTAGCTAGTTCAAGAACACAAATACTCACATCAAAGCAGGACTAGGGTGTTATGCATCTCTGCGGCCTGAACCTGGGTAAACGATGCGCGTGCTCGTACTGACTGTTGATCCTGCTCTCCTCACAACCCAGCGCCCCACAACCATAGTAGGGATTCTTGTGATCCCATAGGTGTCGTTTCCCGCCGACATCTTTGGCGCTCCAGGTAGGGGGCGCAGCAGTGAGCATCTGGTTTAGCAGCTAGTGGCACAACTCTTCATCGCCATGGCTCCCAAGAAGAAGACGACCACGACGATAGGTTCATCCGGGCCTGGTGGGCGGCGTCGCTCGTGCGCCAGGCGACAAGCCACACGCCGCGAACTACAGAGACGGAGTTGCCCCCCCCACAGGCGGTGCGGGGCCCTCCAGGGGCGTCGTCGCGCCGCTAGACGGCGGCGCGGCAACCTCCAAGACACCAACACCAGCGCCCACGGCGCGCTCTTCTCAGGTCGTGCGCGATGAGCAGCGCCGCTCCGCTGGTGACCCTGGGCGCCGCCCTGGGAAGAGTCCCGTGCGCCTTTCACGTGACGAGGAGGGCCAGCATGCGCACCGAGGTGTTGGCGGAGGTGGCGGATGGCCGCAGGGCCGTGATGGACCTCCTTCCAACATAGTTAGAAGTCGAAGCGCTTCGCGGTCCAAGCAGCTTTCGCCACCGCCCACACCAGCAGAAGCCCTAGCACGCATGCAGCTGCTCCTCGACTTTCCTCCCGCTGCAGAGAAGCTCGACGAATGGAGGGCCACCGTCTGGAGCCTCGTCGGCATCGCCAACCAAAATGAGTTGCGACCGGCGGGGCCCGTAGGCCGTCGCTCCGTCGAGCCACTGCATGCCAGCGGTGGACGGGCCGGAGGCAATGCGGCCACGGTGCACTCCCCTCCTCCGCACCAGCCACCACGGGTGTCGATCCGTCGTGACGACGCTCGTGATGATATCTCCATAGCGTCGTTCGACCCTGATACGTCTCCAACGGATCTATAATTTTTGATTGTTCCATGCTATTATATTACCCCTTTTGGATGTTTATGGGCTTTATTTTACACATTTATACCATTTATGGGATTAACCTACTAACCGGAGGCCCAGCCCATATTGCTGTTTTTTTGCCTATTTCAGTATTTCGAAGAAAAGAAATATCAAACGGAGTCCAAACGGAATGAAACCTTCAGGAGCGTGATTTTTGGAACGAACGTGATTCAGAGAACTTGGAGTGCAAGTCAAGAAGCTTGTGAGGCGGCCAGGAGACAGGAGGGCGCGCCCACCCCCTCTGGGCGCGCGCCTATCTCCTGGGCCCCACAGGCGGCCACCGACGTACTTCTTCCTCCTATATATACCTACGTACCCCGAAAACATCCAGGGAGCAAACGAAACACAATTTCCACCACCGTAACCTTCTGTATCCGCGAGATCCCATCTTGGAGCCTTCGTCGGCGCTCCGCCGGAGGGGGAATTGACCACGGAGGGCTTCTACATCAACACCATAGCCCCTCCGATGAGTTGTGAGTAGTTTACCACAGACGTTCGGGTCCATAGTTATTAGCTAGATGGCTTCTTCTCTCTTTTTGGATCTCAATACAATGTTCTCCCTCTCTCTTGTGGAGATCTATTCGATGTAAACTCTTTTTGTGGTGTGTTTGTCGAGATCCGATGAATTGTGGTTTTATGATCAAGTTTATCTATGAGAAATATTTGAATCTCCTCTGAATTCTTTTATGTATGATTGAGTTATCTTTGCAAGTCTATTCGAATTATCAGTTTGGTTTGGCCTACTAGATTGATCTTTCTTGCCATGGGAGAAGTGCTTAGCTTTGGGTTTAATCTTGTGGTGTCCTTTCCCAGTGACAGCAGGGGCAGCAAGGCACATATTGTATTGTTGCCATCGAGGATAAAAAGATGGGGTTTATATCATATTGCTTGAGTTTATCCCTCTACATCATGTCATCTTTCTTAATGCGTTACTCTGTTCTTTATGAACTTAATACTCTAGATCCAGGCAGGAGTCGGTCGATGTGTGGAGTAATAGTAGTAGATGCAGGCAGGAGTCAGTCTACTTGTCACGAACATGATGCCTATATACATGATCATGCCTAGATAATCTCGTAATTATTCGCTTTTCTATCAATTGCTCGACAGTAATTTGTTCACCCATCGTAATACTTATGCTATCTTGAGAGAAGCCACTAGTGAAACATATGGCCCCCGGGTCTATCTTTTATCATATAAGCTTTCAATCTACTTTTATTTGCATCTTTACTTTTTGCATCTATATTATAAAATACCAAAAATATATTTATCTTATCATACTATCTCTATCAGATCTCAGTTTCGCAAGTGGCCGTGAAGGGATTGACAACCCCTTTATTGCGTTGGTTGCGAGTTCTTTGTTTGTTTGTGTAGGTGCGTGGGACTTTTGAGGAGCCTCCTACTGGATTGATACATTGGTTCTCAAAAACTGAGGGAAATACTTATGCTACTATTGCTGCATCACCCTTTCCTCTTTAAGGAAAACCAACACAAGCTCAAGACGTAGCAAGAAGGATTTCTGGCGCCGTTGTTGGGGAGGTCTTCGCTCAAGTCAAGACATACTAAGTACCCATCACAAACTCATCTTCCTCGCATTTACATTATTTTCCATTTGCCTCTCGTTTTCCTCTTCCCCACTTCACCTTTGCCTTTTCTTCGCCCTCTTCCGTTCGATCTTGTGTCTCCATGTGCCTTCCTTTTGCTTGCATCTTTGCTTGCTAGAAGTTTATGGATCCTCATCCACTTACTAATCCCTTTAAGAGATCCAATTATGTTGAACCAATTGCTACTGAGTTGTGTGCACTAGATTATCTTTATGTGGTTTTGCTTCAAATCCATGAATCTGAAAATTGTGATGAAGAAATTTATGAAGAGATTCACGATAGCTCCTTGAAGAAAAAGCATGATTGCAATGATTTCACTATAAATTCTCTTGATGTCAATTGTGCTAAGAATATGCAAAACCCTAAGCTTGGGGATGCTAGTTTTGCTATGTCTACTACTTGTTGCAATGATCATGATTGGGATGATTCTTCTTACGATCTTGAAAATTTATTTGAGCCCCTTCATGAATATGAGATTGATAATAGTGTTTGCAATAATATTGAAAGTGGGTTTAGAAGAGTGTCAACTTTAGATCCGACATACTTGGAGAATGTTCAATCTTATGATTTTTTTTATAAAAGTGGGTTTGGAGAGGTCATGACTTTAGTTAATGTTAATCCCACTATTTTGGAAGAGTGTCAACTTCACATGCATGTGGATCGTGTTGATAATATGTTGTGTGATAGCTATTTTGTTGAATTTGCCTATGATCCTACATGTAATTATTATGAGATAGGAAAATATGGTCGTAGAAATATTTATCTTACTAAATTACCTCTCGTCATGTTGAGATTGCTATCGTCTCTTTCCTCTTCCTTGCATATGCTAGTTTTTGCTTACCTTACAAATTTGTTTGCTTATAATATACCTATGCATAGGAAGTATGTTAGACTTAGATGTGTTTGTCACGTGCTTCACAACGATGCTCTCTTTATGTTTCAACTCATATCTTTTATGTGAGCATCATTGAAATCTCAATGCCTAGCTAGGGGCGTTAAACGATAGCGCTAGTTGGGAGGCAACCCAATTTTCTTTGTGTTTTTTGTTTTTGTTTCTGTTTAGTAATAAATTTTGCATCTATCTTCTGTTTAGATGTGTTTTTATCTTTTAATTACTGTTTGTGCCAAGTAGAACCTATAGGATAACCTATGATGATAGTTGATTTGATTCTGCTGAAAAATAGAAACTTTGCGCGCACAAATTTAGTTTTGTTAAATCACAGAAACGTGCTTTTGCATTGATTATTTTGCTGCTG
Organism: Triticum aestivum; assembly: GCF_018294505.1. Classification (NCBI taxonomy): domain Eukaryota; kingdom Viridiplantae; phylum Streptophyta; class Magnoliopsida; order Poales; family Poaceae; genus Triticum; species Triticum aestivum. Next base: position 242,021,442 of record NC_057798.1, read on the forward strand.
ATCAATAGACAAATTGTCCAGGACTTCCTATTTTTGTAGGATTTTTAGAGTTCCAGAAGTTTGCGTTAGTTACAGATTGCTACAGACTGTTCTGTTTTTGACATATTCTGTTTTTCGTGTGTTGTTTGCTTATTTTATTGCATCTATGGCTAGTAAAATAGTTTATAAACCATAGAGAAGTTGTAATACAGTAGTTTTAACACCAAAATAAATAAAGAATAAGTTCATTACAGTACCTTATGTGGTGGTTTTGTTTTCTTTCACTAACGGAGCTTATAAGATTTTCTGTTGAGTTTTGTGTTGTGAAGTTTTCATGTTTTGGGTAAAGCTTTGATGGATTATGGAATAAGGAGTGGCAAGAGCCTAAGCTTGGGGATGCCCATGGAACCCCCAAGATATTCAAGAATATCCAAAAGCCTAAGCTTAGGGATGCCCCCGGAAGGCATCCCCTCTTTCGTCTTCCTTAATTGGTAACTTTACTTGGAGCTATATTTTTATTCGCCACATGATATGTGTTTTGCTTGGAGCGTCGTGTATTATATTAGTCTTTGCTTTTTAGTTTACCACAATCATCCTTGCTGTACACACCTTTTGGGAGAAGCCCACTTGATTAGAATTTGCTAGAATACTCTATGTGCTTCACTTATATCTTTTGATCTTGATAGTTTTTGCTCTAGTGCTTCACTTATATCTTTTAGAGCACGGCGGTGGCTTGATTTTGAAGAAATTGCTAGTCTCTCATGCTTAACTTATATTATTTTTAGAGTCTTTTAGAACAACATGGTATTTTCTATGGTTACAAATTTGTTCCTAGAATGATGAGCATCCAAGTTGGGTATAATAAAAATTATCATAGAAAGTGCATAAAATGCTATGATCAATTTGATGCTTGATAATTGTTTTGAGATATAGAGGTAATAATGTTAGAGTCATGCTAGTGGGTAATTATGAAATTGAGAAATACTTGTGTTGAAGTTGGCAAGTGCCGTAGCATGCACGTATGGTAAAAGTTGTGTGACAAATTTGTTGCATAAGGTGCTCTTTTGATTGTCTTCCTTATGAGTGGGGGTCGGGATCGCGCGATGGTTAACTCCTACCAACCCTTCCCTTAGGAGCATGCGTAGTAGTACTTTGCTTCAAGGGCAAGTAGACTTTTGCAATAAGTATATGAGTTCTTTGTGACTAATGTGAGTCCATGGATACACGCACACTCATCCTTCCACTTTGCTAGCCTCTATTATACCGCGCAACTTTCACCGGTATCATGCACCTATTATTTACCTTCCTCAAAACAGCCACCATACCTACCTATTATGGCATTTCCATAGCCATTCCGAGATATATTGCCATGAAACTTTCCACCGTTCCGTTTATTATGACACGTTCCATCATTGTCATATTGCTCTTTGCATGATCATGTAGTTGACATCGTATTTGTGGCAAGGCCACCTTCATAATTTTCATACATGTCGCTCTTGATTCATTGCATATCCGGTACACCGCCGGAGGCATTCATATAGAGTCATATCTTATTCTAGCTTCGAGTTGTAATTCTTGAGTTGTAAATCAATAAAAGTGTGATGATCTTCATTATTAGAGCATTGTTAGTGAGGAAAGGATGATGAAGACTATGGTTCCCCCACAAGTCGGTATGAGACTTCGAACTTTACAAAAAAAAGAAAAAAAAGAGAAAGGCCAAAAAGAAAAAAAAGAGAAAGGCCAAAGAAGAAGAAAAAAAGAAAAAAGAAAAAAGAAAAAAAAGAAAATGAGAGAAAAAGAGAGAAGGGACAATGCTACTATCTCTTTTTCCACACTTGTGCCTCAAAGTAGCACCATGATCTTCATGATAGAGAGTCTCCTATGTTGTCACTTTCATATACTAAGTGGGAATTTTTCATTATAGAACTTGGCTTGTATATTCCAATGATGGGCTTCCTCAAAATGCCCTAGGTCTTCGTGAGCAAGCGAGTTGGATGCACACCCACTTAGTTTCTTTTGTTGAGCTTTCATATATTTATAGCTCTAGTGCATCCGTTGCATGGCAATCCCTACTCACTCACATTGATATCTATTGCTGGGCATGTCCATAGCCCATTGATACGCCTAGTTGATGTGAGAATATCTTCTCCCTCTTTTTGTCCTCACAACCACCACCTTATACCACCATAGTGCTATGTCCATGGCATGCGCTCATGTATTGCATAAGAGTTGAAAAAGCTGAAGCGCGTTAAAAAGTATGAACCAATTGCTTGGCTGAAACCGGGGTTGTGCATGATGGGAGTATTTTATGTAATGAAAATGAAGCATGGCCTAACTATATGATTTTGTAGGGATAAGCTTTCTTTGGCTATGCTATTTTGATAGGAAATGATTATTTGTTAGTATGCTTCGAAGCATTATTATTTTTATGTTTTATAAGCTTTTATCTCGAATCATTTGGATCTGAACATTCATGCCACAATAAAGAAAATTACATTGAGAATTATGCTAGGTAGCATTCCACATCAAAAATTCTGTTTTTATCATTTACCTACTCGAGGACGAGCAGGAATTAAGCTTGGGGATGCTTGATACATCTCCAACATATCTATAATTTTTGATTGTTCCATGCTATGATATTACCCCTTTTGGATGTTTATGGGCTTTATTTTACACATTTATATCATTTTTGGGACTAACCTACTAACCGGAGGACCAGCCCGTATTGCTGTTTTTTTTCCTATTTCAGTATTTCAAAGAAAAGGAATATCAAACGGAGTCCAAACGGAATGAAACCTTCGGGAACGTGATTTTTGGAACGAACGTGATCCGGAGAACTTGGAGTGCAAGTCAAGAAGATTGCGAGGCGGCCAGGAGATAGGAGGGCGCGCCCACCCCCTCTGGGCGCTCCCCTATCTCCTGAGCCCCACAGGCGGCCACCGACGTACTTCTTCCTCCTATATATACCTACGTACCCCGAAAACATTCAGGGAGCAAACGAAACACAATTTCCACCGCTGTAACCTTCTGTATCCGCGAGATCCCATCTTGGAGCCTTCGTCGCCGCTTCGCCGGAGGGGGAATCGACCATGGAGGGCTTCTACATCAACACCATAGCCCCTCCGATGAGTTGTGAGTAGTTTACCACAGACCTTCGGGTCCATAGTTATTAGCTAGATGGCTTCTTCTTTCTTTTTGGATCTCAATACAATGTTCTCCCCCTCTCTTGTGGAGATCTATTCAATGTAAACTCTTTTTGCAGTGTGTTTGTCGAGATCCGATGAATTGTGGGTTTATGATCAAGTTTATCTATGAGAAATATTTGAATCTCCTCTGAATTCTTTTATGTATGATTGAGTTATCTTTGCAAGTCTCTTCAAATTATCAGTTTGGTTTGGCCTACTAGATTGATCTTTCTTGCCATGGGAGAAGTGCTTAGTTTTGGGTTCAATCTTGCGGTGTCCTTTCCCAGTGACAGTAGGGGCAGCAAGGCACGTATTGTATTGTTGCCATCGAGGATAAAAAGATGGGGTTTATATCATATTGCTTGAGTTTATCCCTCTACATCATGTCATCTTTCTTAATGCGTTACTCTGTTCTTTATGAACTTAATACTCTAGATGTAGGTAGGAGTCGGTTGATGTGTGGGAGTAATATTAGTAGATGCAGGCAGGAGTCGGTCTACTTGTCACGGACGTGATGCCTATATACATAATCATGCCTAGATAATCTCATAATTATTCGCTTTTCTATCAATTGCTCGACAATAATTTGTTCACCCACCGTAATACTTATGCTATCTTGAGAGAAGCCACTAGTGAAACCTATGGCCCCCGGGTCTATCTTTTATCATATAAGCTTTCAATCTACTTTTATTTGCATCTTTACTTTTTGCATCTATATTATAAAATACCAAAATATATTTATCTTATCATACTATCTCTATCAGATCTCACTTTCGCAAGTGGCCGTGAAGGGATTGACAACCCCTTTATTGCGTTGGTTGTGAGTTCTTTGTTTGTTTGTGTAGGTGCGTGGGAATTTTGAGGAGCCTCCTACTGGATTGATACCTTGGTTCTCAAAAATGGAGGGAAAGACTTACGCTACTATTGCTGCATCACCCTTTCCTCTTCAAGGAAAACCAACACAAGCTCAAGATGTAGCAAACCTGCGAACCCACTGCGATCAACGCCAAGTCCTTCGGGAGCGAGCTCATGAAGAAGCTCGAACCACCATCGAGCGCCGATGCGATGCGCGCCACCAGTCGGACAGGCGAGCAGGGCCCACTATGGACCGCCCGACACCGGTAGGCTACTGTGGCCTACCCTACGAGGTGGGTTGTCTGGCCTTCACCCGTGAGCTGCGGCAGTTCCAGTGGCCCTCCCATCGCACGTTCAAGCCCGACGTTGGCGGAAAGTACAATGGCAAGACTCACCCGTCAGAGTTCCTTAGCATCTACACCATCACGATGCAAGCTGCTGGGGCTCGCGACGATAAGGTGCTTGCCAATTACTTTCCTTTGGCACTCAAGCCCAATGTTATGTCATGGTTAATGCACTTGCCGGTGGACTCCATTTCTTCTTGGTCGGATCTGTGTCATGAGTTTGTTGGCGCCTTTATTGGAGGCCACCAAGCTCATGGCCAGGTGAGCGATTTGCATATCATCCCCCAGAAGGAAGGAGAAAACTTGCGCAAGTACATCTAGAGGTTCAACCAAGTGCAGTACAACATTCCAGACATTCATCCTGCTAACGTGATCAGCGCATTCCATCAGAATGTGCACAACCACAAGATGCGTGAGGAGCTGGCGATGAACAAGGTAAAGTATGTGGCCGAGCTTTATGTTCTGGCCGATCGGTGCGCTCGAGCTGAAGAGGGGAGGAAGTACCCCGGCGAGGACACCGACACGGAAACTGACTCCACGGATGACACCGCTACCCCGGCAAAGAAGGGCCGGCGCCGTAACAGGAAGCGCCAAGGGCAAGACCGTGCTTGCCGTCGAGGGGTCCGATGACACCGGAGCCACCAAGAAGGCCAAGGCAAGTGACCCCGGCAAACAGGTTGCCGGGTGTGTCGCTTGTCGGGCCTTGGCGGCTGCCGACAAGCCAGGGGGCTCCGACAAGCAATATTGCAAGATCCACCGCACCAAGGGCCACGACCTCCAGAACTGCCGGCAAGTTGAGCTGCTCGCTGAGAAGCAGAAAGCTGAGTATGAGTGGCGGGACAAGGAGAAGGTCCAAGAGGGTGCCAAGGGATCCGGCAAGAAACATGGAGGCCAAGGAGGCCACCACGACAAAGATAATCAGTAGGAGAGGCCCGCCTGGGGCCGCGACAAGAAGTAGGAAGACGATGATCATGACGAAGACGATGAGTCCGACGACCACGAGTTCCAGAAAGCTATAGAGGCCATGTGCGTCTACGGTGGCGCCTCGCTACATACATCCCACCGCCAGCTCAAGCAGTGGGTGCATGAGATCGCAACGGTGGAGCCGTCCCTCGATGCGTGGAAGCCACTGAAGTGGTCCAACATGCCTATCATCTTTGACACCGGGGACCACCTTGACCGCACTACTGTGGTCGGGTGCTTGTCGTTGTTGGTTTCCCCAACAATCTGCAACCTCAAGGTGACAAAGATGCTAGTCAACGGCGGGGCCAGTCTGAACTTGATCTCGCCCACCGTGATCAAGAGGCCGCAGATCCCTGATGGGGACCGCGAGAAGACGGGCACTTTTCAAGGGGTCAACCCAGGGAGGAGTCAGCCAAAGGGAAAGGTCATGCTGCCCGTGACGTTTGGAGGCAAGTTGAACCACAAGACGGAGAGGATTGTCTTCGATATAGCCGAGATGCCCTTGCCTTACAACGGGATTCTCGGCTGCCCGGCACTGGCCAAGTTCATGGCGGCTTCTCACTACGCCTACAACACGCTGAAAATGCCCGGGCCGATGAACATCATCACCGTCCCCTCTGACAAGAAAGATGCGTTGATTTGCACCGACCAACTCTACCGGGAAGCGGTTGCAGCAGCTGCCGCCAAGGCACCTGCTCCCGCCGACGGAGCCCCGGGAGGAAAGAAGACCGGCGAGACTCCTTGCACCCACTCCAGCAAGTGCACCTCCTCGTGGTGTTACGCTCCCGTCGAGGACATGCCAGCGAGCTCCACTGGCAAGAGTAAGAAGTCCAGAGCTGCACCACCAGAGACCAAGAAGGTGTCCGTCAAGGAGGACGACACGGGAGAGTCTTTTACCATAAGCTCCACCCTCGACGGCAAATAGGAAAGCGAGCTCGTCACTTTCCTGCGAGCGAATGTTGATGTGTTTGCGTGGCAAGCATCTGACATCCCCGCGTTCCTAGGGAAGTGATTGAGCACCATCTTGCTGTCTGTCCTCATGCACGGCCCGTCAAGCAGAAGGTCAGGAAGCAAGCTCTGGAGAGGCAGGAGTTCTTCACGGAGGAGATCAGAAAACTAGAGGCGGCATGCTTGGTAAGGGGGGTGCGCCATCCGACGTGGTTGGCCAACCCGGTAGTGGTGCGCAAGGCAAACGGGAAGTGGAGACTGTGTATTGATTACACAGACATCAATAAATCTTGTCCAAAGGATCCCTTCCCGTTACCGCGCATTGACCAGATTGTTGACTCCACGGCCAGGTGTGACCTGCTATCATTCCTCGATGCCTACTCAGGGTACCATCAGATCTTCATGACAAGAGAAGACGAGGAGAAGACGACATTCATCACCCCATGTGGTACGTATTGCTTTTTACGGATGCCTTTCGGGTTGAAGAGTGCTGGCTCGACCTTTGCAAGGGTAGTCCAAATTGGTTTTGAGCCCCGGCTACATAGAAATATGAAAGCTTATATGGATGACATAGTGGTCAAAACCAAGGACAAAGCAACACTTGTGCAAGATCTGGAGGAAACATTTGCAAACCTGTGCAAGATCAACCTCAAGTTGAACCCTGAGAAGTGTGTCTTCGGTGTCCCGTCCGGCAAGCTTCTCGGGTTCTTTGTGTCGCAGCGTGGGATTGAGGCAAACCCAGACAAGATCAAAGCCATCGAGCAAATTGAGGCACCTAAGCGGATCAAAGACGTGCATCGACTCACTGGTTGCATTGCCGCCATGAGCAGATTCATCTCCAAGTCCGCGGAGCATGCCCTTCCCTTTTTCAAGATCTTGAAGAAGGCGGGCCCAATGGAGTGGACCCCAGAGGCCGAGGCAGCGCTGCAGGATTTGAAGAAATACCTCTCCTCTACCCCAGTGTTGGTAGCGCCTAAACCACAAGAACCGTTGTTGCTGTACTTAGCAACAATGAATCAGGTGGTTAGCGTCGCACTGGTGGCATAGAGGGAGGTCGACGAAGAGGCAGCAGCAACGGCAGAATCAATGGATGGCGAGCCAGAACCCTCCCCGGCAGGGCTCGGTCCCAGCAAGGCTGAGTCCCCGGCAAGGGCTGACACCAGAGCAACAGGGCATGCGCGACTAGGTGAAGTGGTGCAGAAGAAGAAAGTGGTGCAGCGCCCATTTTACTTCGTCAGCTCCCTCTTGCATGGGGCTAGGTTGAGGTACTCAGGTGTGCAAAAATTTCTCTTTGGCCTCCTTATGGCCTCGAGGAAGCTACGTCATTACTTCCAAGCGCACGAGATCACCGTTGTCACCCGCCTCCCGTTGCAACGGATATTGCATAACACAGATGCAACGGGGAGGATTGTGGAATGGGCCCTGGAGCTATCAAGTTTTGGTTTAAAGTTCGAGAACACTCGGCGATTCAGAGCAGAGTCTTGGCGGAGTTCGTTGCAGAATGGACCTCGACGCCCGACGAAGAGGTACAGGAGACCACTCTCCCCGGTAAGGAAACGAGCCGCAACTGGATCATGTACTTTGATGGGGCTTTCTCGCTACAAGGCGCCGGTGCTGGCATGCTACTTGTCGCACCCACCGGGGAGCACCTCAAGTATGTAATCCAAATGCACTTTCCCAGGGAGATGTCAACTAACAACACCGCCGAGTACGAGGGCTTGCTTGCCGGTCTCAGGATTGCAGCGGACCTCGGAGTCAAAAAGCTCATCGTCAGGGGTGATTCACAGCTCGTCGTCAGGCAAATCAACAAGGATTATCAAAGCCTGCTGATGGAAGCTTACGTCGATGAAGTGAGGAAACTGGAGGAGCGCTTTGACGGGATACAGGCAAAGCATGTCCCCTGAGTGGAGAATGACATTGCCGACTATCTGTCGAAGCGTGCTGCCCTCAAGCTACCTCTGGAACCAGGTACTTTTGTGCTTTGATTAACTCAACCATCCGTTGAACCATCGACAGGGCAGAACAAGCGGAGGAAGCTAGGCCCCGGCAAGTACTTCCCCACCGAGCTCCCTGGAGCCACCGGCAAAGGAGTTGCCATGGACGCCGAGCCTTCCATGGGACAGCCGACTCCGGCGGGGTGCCAGGCCCTTGCCGCGGAGGCAACCGTTCCCACGGCACAGGAAATGCCTTTGGTCCTCGCCGTCGAGCCACACGCTCCGGCCTGGGCGCAACACACCGTCCGATTCCTCCAAATAGGAGAGCTTCCTAAGGAGCAGGAGGAGGCAGAGAGAGTAGCCCGCCGGTCTGCTCTGTACCAATTCGTTGACAACGTCTTGTACAGAAAAAGACAGAATGGGGTGAAATTGAAGTGCATCTCCTGGGAGGAGGTACTGGCAGAGATACGTGGAGGAATATGTGGCTCCCACATAGGGTCAAGGGCCCTTGCTGGCAAGGCTTTCCGACAAGGTTTGTTCTGGCCCACAGCCCTCCAGGATGCGACGACACTAGTAACCAAGTGTGAAGCGTGCCAGTTCCATTCAAAGAAACTCCATCAGCCAACTCAAGCCTTGCAGACAATCCCTCTCTCCTGGCCATTCTCGGTATGGGGGCTCGACATACTGGGCCCTTTTCCCTGCGCCGTCGGGGGCTTTGAGTACTTGTACATTGCAATAGGCAAGTTCACAAAGTGGCCTGAGGTGGAAGCAGTGAGGAAACTAACAGCGCAGTCAGCCATCAAGTTCTTCAAGGGGCTAGTTTGCCATTTTGATGTGCCCAACAGGATCATCACCGACAATGGCACGCAGTTCACAAGCCACGCCTTCATGCAGTACATCGAGGATCTCGGCAGCAAGGTATGTTTTGCTTCCGTGGCACACCCACGAAGCAACGGCCAAGCAAAGAGAGCAAATGCTGAAGTTCTGCGAGGCTTAAGAACGAAGACTTTTGACAGGCCGCTCCAGAGTGGAAGGTTCTGGATTGACGAGTTGCCGGCGGTTCTTTGGTCGATCAGAACAACGCCAAATTGAGCCACCGGCCAGACACCCTTTGCCCTAGTCTAAAGGGCAGAAGCAGTTCTCCCCATGGAACTCATATACGAGTCACCTCGAGTGCTCGCTTATGATGAGCTTGAGCAAGAGCGATTGCGGCAAGATGACGCAACATTCCTTGAGGAAGATCATCTCCGGGCGGCTGTGAGAGCAGCATGCTACCAGCAAGCCTTGCGTCGCTACCATAGCCACAAGGTTCATGCCCGGAGCTTTGAGGAAGGCGACCTTGTTCTTCTTCATGTTCAGTCGGTCAAGAATTCCAACAAGTTGACGCCGAAGTGGGAAGGCCCTTATCGGGTAACACGAGTCACCAAGCCTGGCGCAGTCCACCTGGAGACCGAAGATGGCATTCTAGTGAGAAACTCCTGGAACATCAAGCATCTTCGCAGGTTCTACCCATAAGGCACGGCTACCGAGCCCCCCGGCAAGCCACCTTTTGTACAAGCCTTGCCGGCAAGGCATGTAACCCTCTGTACAAAGCCAGGCGCAGACCCTGAGCATAAATAAATGAAGCGCTGGCGCCCTAAGTTTTAGCATGCATGCTAGATTAAGTCTCTCCCTCGGTTAGGGTTGAGAGTGCTTAGCAGCGACTAACCCCTAGCATAGAGGTCGAGTTTGCGTCATTTTGTTCATATCCATCCTCTTTGGTACGCAGGGTACATGAATGTTTCCGCCAAGCCAAGTAGAAGGAAGAGAACAAGCCGGCCCTCCGGACCCGGCAAGCCAAGCTTGCCGAGGGTTGAAGACACGAAGGTCGACCCACGGCAAGTCAGGGTTGTCAGGTGATAACCCACAAGTGTAGGGTTGTCGGGTGATAAAGAAGCAATAAAGTAAATATAGCGAGTGTGGAAAAGTGGTGGTAGGAGTTGTGAAATTGTCCCTAAGCAGTTGACTACTTTACTAGACCGATAACAAGTTTTATGTGGGAGAGGCATAAGCTAACATACTTTCTCTTCTTGGATCATATGCACTTATGATTGGAACTCTAGCAAGCATCTGCAACTACTAAAGATCATTAAGGTAAAACCAAACCATAGCATTAAAGTATCAAGTCCCCTTTATCCCATACGCCACAACCCCCTTACTCGGGTTTATGCTTCTGTCACTCAAGCAATCCACTATAAGCGAATCATGAACATATTGCAACACCCTACAGCGGGAATCCCTCATGCTTGCGCGACATGGAGGGAACAATAGGACAGCAACATAACCACAAGCAAATTAAACCAATCATAGCAATTCATCAATCACCGATAGGACAACGAAAATCTACTCAGACATCATAGGATGGCAACACATCATTGGATAATAATATGAAGCATAAAGCACCATGTTCAAGTAGAGGGTACAGCGGGTTGCGGGAGAGTGGACTGCTGAATATAGATGGGGGAAGGCGATGGAGATGTTGGTGAAGATGACGTCGATGTTGCTGTAGATCGCGGTGATGATGATTGCCCCCCGGCGGTGTTCCGGAGCCATCGGAAGCAAAGGGGAGAGAGCCCCCCTTCTTCTTTTTCTTCCTTGACCTTCTCCCTAGATGGGAGAAGGGTTTCCCCTCTGGTCCATGGTCTCCATGGCATGGGAGGGGCGAGAGCCCCTCCGAGATTGGATCTATCTCTCTGTCTCTCTCTGTTTCTGCGTTCCCAGATTCTGCCCTGGCACCGTTTCTTTTATATTCAGAGATCCGTAACTCCGATTGGATTGAAACCTTCGCCCAGATATTTTTCCAAAAATTAGCTTTCTTGCGGCCAAACAAAAGCAGCAACCGCCTTACGAGGGGCCCACAAGGGTCAGGGGCGCGCCCAGGGTAGGCAGTCGCGCCCCCTGCCTCGTAGCCACCTCAGGCACCGTCTCGCATTGATTTTACTTCCCAAAAATCATAAATATTCCAAAATAATTCTTCGTCCGTTTTTATCCTGTTTGGACTCTGTTTGATATCGGGTTTCTGCGAAACATAAAACATGCAACAAAGAGAAACTGTCACTGGGCACTGGATCAATATGTTAGTCCCAAAAATAATATAAAAATTTGCCAAAAGTATATGAAAGTTGTAGAATATAGCCATGGAACAGTCAAAAATTATAGATACGACGGAGACATATCACCGGGGGCTGCAGATTCAGATAAGTCTTCCCATCCCCTGTCATGCATTTCCATATGAAACTTGGGACGTATGGAACCTCGTTTTGTTCCAAGGCTGCCTTGCTCCCCTCGTTCCTATCACCCAAGAGCTTCTTGGTTCGGAATATGGTTGTAGCCGTGGCGGCGAGAAAGCAAGCATAGGGCCCACCCCCACTTCGTCCCTGCCTCCGCCAAAGGCGTGAGTATGGACGAACGGAGTGGGGGAACGGCAGGGCCTCCTGCCGGGCAGCGGTGTTTATATTGAAAATAACAAGGATTTATTCCTTGGTATGGGCTTTGCTCACACGCACACACAAGACTCGGCAAGCACCCTTTTTCCATTAATATGTTCCATACAGGTACAGTTTGTATGGGATGTAAACATAAACAAGGAGATTACAGGTTTTAGATCTAAATAAGGCCCGTGGGCTTACAAATTGAAAAAAGATAAGATGCTCGTAATCCCTTTCTTGTCCCTCTCCTCAGGAGTTGAAACAAGAAGGCAAAGGGGCAGAAGGAGCGCCTAGGCGAGGTACGAGCAGCAGAAGGCGCCAAGAGAACATGCCGGCGGTCGCCTAGGAGAGGGTTGGCGGTGGTGGCGCCGGAGGAAGAGCTGGAAGGTGAGGCAGCGGTTCGTGAATACGCTACGAAGGCATTGGTGCCATCATACTCCGACTTGACGGCCCGCCGCCCGCTTTCTTCGCCTTCTCCAGCCTCCCCATGCCACCCGCCCAAGGAGGCGACCCCGAGAAGTTCAAGGAGCCGGCGACATGGATGATGGGGTCGCCGGTGTCGCCCCGGAGCAGCACGCCCGACGCTTAGTCGGACCCGTCATCCTGCTGCCTGCTACCCTCGTTGTCGCTGCCGCTGTCCTCCTCTCCACTCCCGCTCGAGGAAGAATCTTCATCGTCAGAGGAGCTCTCCACACAACACCTTACACGACTCCCGAAGTGTTCGAAGACCTTGACGGAAAGGAGGACACTCTCCATCAATTTGAAATGGAGAGTGAGCCCCTTCGTCAGGCTGTGGATACGAGCAAAGGTCTTCCACCCCCGGCGAAGGTACATGACGTGTGGGGCTGGGAACTCGACGTCGTCCCATGTGCCGCTGTTCCCACAACCTCTCATGTGCAGCCTCAACACCTGCGGCGGATCCAGCTCCATCTCCCGGGCAAACGGGGTCAGGAGATGAAGACGACGGTGCGCCGACCAGTGCAGCCTAATGAAGAACTCATAGGGGTTGTCCTCGACGTGGCCCTCCACCGGGGGAGGGGCCGCTGGCGGGGGCGAGGCTGACGCGCCGCCCCGTCCTCCTCTTCCTCGAGCACCGCGATGGCCTCGACCTCGCCCTCTCCCCCTTCCTCTAACAGTTGGCTCCGCCGCCACGAGCTCTTAGGGGGGAGCGACACGTTGTCTAGCAGAAACCCTCGCCGCCACCGATGAAGCGTCGCCACGCCCTCTCGCCATGGCAGAAGGGAGGAGGGAGCACGAATGGGGAGAGGCGGACGGTGAAGGATTGAGAGGCACCGTTCCTCCCACTCCCCTCCTTATAAAGGACGGGATCGGGGCTCGGCCGCCCGTTCCAGCCAACCCGGCTCATTAAGGTGACAGCGGGCGAGGCCGTCGACCTCCCTCCCCGCCCAATTGAAGGCACGTGGGAATCGGCCCACGCGCGCACGACTTCCTGTATCCCACGCGCCCAACATCCACTCTGTGTCGTGCATGTGGCGTACGTGGCGTGTGAGACGGGCGTTGTGTGACGGGTGGAGCGACGGTTCCCAGGTAAGGACAGTAAATGAGCAGCAGCCCTTCGGCCTCGAAGGGAGACGCAAGCCGCTTCTTTACTATTCACTACGAGATGACGCAAGCGTGCTTCGGTCACACGCGCGCTCAACCCCCATGTCACGCATTCAACACGGGTCGTGGGGAAGCGCAGCGGACGGGAAGTTACCGCGGTAAAAACTGTCCTGCCTGCCCGCGCACCGTTCTCGACCTGGCCCAACAACGTGTCACGCTTTTGTGTGGCCCAGGCCCGGGGGCTCCTGTCGGTGTACCAAAATAGGGGCGCTCTTTTGTAGCCCTTATTTGTGCACGGGCAGTCAGAGCCGCGCCCACGACCACACTTGAGCAGGGCAGAGACAGGAAATCAAAGCCACGGGACGGCCGAAGCAGCGCCAAGGCAGAGGCGTGAAGAGCAACAAGGTGAAGTAGTTTCCCCCGGCAAGGTCCTTGCCGGGGCAGCCCCCACGGCCCCGGCAAGGCCCTTGCCGGGGCAGCCTACCTGACGCTAGTAGGGTGCGCCGCCCTTGGGCCCCAGTTTCTCTAGCGCCACCAACCACGTTTGGACATGGGCTCGGGGGGCGCCTCCATGGTGGCATGCAGATCTTTGTGAAGACAAGGGATGCTTCGAATCAGAAGAGTAAAAGATGACGAACCTCAACGAGATCCTCGCTGAGGGAACCCACAAGACCCCCGGCAAGACCCTTGCCGGAGATGACCGCAACACTGCGGCAAGACCCTTGCCAGGGCCCCGGCAAGGCCCTTGCCGAGGGTGTTCACGAGGCCACGGCCAGGCCCGCACTCGCCAAACTTCTATCACCACTCCCATGCAGCTACCAGCCCACCAGCTGGGCAGGCGCCTACATGTCGGCATGAGGCTTCTCGGCCAACTGAGCGCATGCCTACGTGGTGGCATGCAAATCTTCGTGAAGGCCCTACCACCGCGCCACCTCAGCAGCCTGCCAGCCTACATGGCGCTGACCGCCTCGTTGGTCCAGGCGCGTGTCAAGACAGGGCGAAGCGGCGGTAAAGTGAAGGGGACACGTCAGAGGTGCATTTAATGCGTCTTGTCCCATAATAGCTAGCGATAGGCTTAACCACAGTACCCCGATGCCACCTCCTGTGTGCCACTGTGGCGATCCCTTGCCTATAAAAGGAGGTCCGAGGCATCCAGGAAAAGGATTCAGACTTTTGGACAAGTTACGCCCATTGTAGCTAGTTCAAGAACACAAATACTCACATCAAAGCAAGACTAGGGTGTTACGCATCACTGCGGCCCAAACCTAGGTAAACGATCCACGTGCTCGTACTGACTATTGATCCTACTCTCCTCACAACCCAGCGCCCCACAACCGTAGTATGGATTCTTGTGATCCCATAGGTGTCGTTTCCCACCGACACTCTCTTAGGCCTTGTTTGGATGTGAGGGCAGGTATTTCCATGGAGAAGACGCCCAGGGCAGAATATTATGGGCAAAACAAAAGCTCCGTGGAAAATCAACATGGCCCTTTGGAAGGTCCACGAGTCTAGCGGAGGGGAGAGAAATGCTCGAAGCATCATGAGCAGCACGTCGCTAGAAGAAACAGGGAGAATTCTCCTGACGTTAGAAGGCGAGGGACTCCTACCTAGGGAATCGGGGTGGGTCAGGGACAGAAATACCTCTCCGGCTTGGCACCAAACGGGCCTTTGAGAAAACTGGGGCGGAATTTACGCGGGTTGTTCCCACCGAGGGAAAGGACGGGGATCCGGGAGGATACGCTGCTACCAAATGAGGCCTTAGATAGATATAACTATAGACAGCTAAGCACTATGGCCGTGTTGCAGGTTTCAGCCGCCTAGCTTTTCATGTGTTTCGAACTTTCGATTACTTGTCACTGATCAAAGTTTCGTAATGCGGCTGTTGGAGAGAGAATTGATCCATGTCTTTAGCTTTTCCTCATGTATCCCTTGGAGGTTAGGGTAAACTCTCCCCTCCGGGCTTCGTTGACGAGCCCGTGGATTCGTCTTTTCTATGCCCGCTGCTCTGATGGCCGGTGGCGCAGAAAATTCCGGTGCCTATGCTCTTGGGTTGTTTTTTTAGTCCTTGCAAGTGCGCGTTTGGACGGATGACGATGCTTCTTCTTCGAGTTTATCTTCCTGGTTCTCATCCTCCTTGAGTTCGTCCGTCTGGACGTAGCCACAGAGCTCCATAATAGATTATTGCCATCTCCTTGGGGCGGTAGGGTTAGAGTTTCTTGTCGTGTGACGAGGTTTGGTGCCAGGTACTTCAGATCTATTCAATGGTTCAACAGTAAAACTACGGCTTTAGGGCGCTAGTCCTTAGGGCACGTATATAGACTTTTCTTCTGTCATCGACAAAGTCAAGTTGGGTTGCATGGTTTCGGCGACCTAGCTTTCCATATGTTTCGGTTACTTGCCATTGATCAAAGTTCGTAGGACAACTGTTGAGCAGACAATCGCTTCATCCATACTACATCCCTGCAACTCAAACAAGGTGAGCTGCCCTACTAGAGCATATGGCCGGAGAGGTTTTCTCTCGTCGTGGAGGATAGTGTAGTTTTCCTATAGGACATCACAGATAACTCTTTCTTTATTGTATCTGTAAGGCAATATGTTTCACGATTTTTCCTAGACTTGCTGTTTTTGCATATTTTCGTTATGAAGAGGCTAGACATTCGCTCACTGCGATTGTGTCAGCCCGATGCAACGTTCGAATAAAATTGCTGTATATATATTATAGAAAAAGAACTAGTTTTCCTATCGCGGAGACTTTATCATGTTGCAATCTGGATCACAAGTTTAAAGTGAAATGGTCTGTCTACACTTCATACACACATGTCCTACCATCCACTGGGGATTAAGAACAAGAACCACCAAGACAAAGGACATGCAATATAGATTACTTTGCTTATCTTTTTACTTTTATAACGAGCGGTCTGAGCTGTGAACTTGTAAACTACAAGAGAA
>NC_057798.1:242037987-242047242 GCF_018294505.1 Triticum aestivum
AGGGCCGGCCGCCTGTGTACGTTTCGCCCCGTACGCCCGCGTTGTATGCATACCGTGGCGTCCGGTAGTTCGATCCGTAAAGGAAAAAATGGCACCCCACCCCAACACCCCATCCCCGCCTAGGAAACCCTAGCGGCATCAACACCGTCGTGACTCCGGCGGCCGGAGGGATCTAGTCGCGTGAAACCGACACCACATCCCTGCCTAGGAAACCCTAGCGGCATCAACGCCACCATGGTCCACCGCCGTCACGACGTCGACCCCGACGTGCCCGTCTAGTCGCGAGGACGGGCGGCATCCGTAGTCACCCACGCGTCGTGTCACCAGTGAAACGTCCAGTGCTCCCGCGTCAATGTTTTGTCCTGATACGCGCCATCAACGACGTGGGTGGCAGCGGCGCATCGGCGTCGACCCTAGGCGAGGACCCCTCGACGGCGGAGAGTAGGCTCTCTGGCTCTTTCTTTTTCTTTTTGATTTGCCCATTGCATTTTTATGCAAAATGATTCCCTACTTGGCTAAATAAGAGAGGAGAGTAGTGACCTCTTAATGGTTTTGTACATTCAAATTTGTATGCATGACACATAGTCTGTCACTGTTGATGAATTTACTGTATTCGTGATGATGTTGTGGAATGTTGGCATTGATCTCACACCTTATTTGTATGTGTGTAGAAGGAGCCAGAAACCGGATATGTCAGTGATGATTCCGGTAGCGATAATGGATCCTCGTCATTGAATGCGAACCAACCTCCCGGAGACAACTATATGAGTCACGATGAATTGTACAGTGATAATGTAAGTGCCTTGAATGTTGACCAAAACACATTGAATACGAACTAGTTCTTAGACACTTACATGTCTTGTTAAATTTGTACAGCTACATGGCAATGATGACGATGAGGAATAGATGAACAATTTTATGCAGATAGTGCGAGCCAGGTACGTTGAAAAAAATTGTAGGGCAATGATTGACATTAAAAATGTATTACCACTTATTTTACTTTAAATGTGCATAGATAAATGCTAATGGTGACAATAAGCATAAGAGTATAGATGATGACAATGCCGAGAGCGAGGTCAATGCATCTCGTAGTGGGAGCGCAAGCCAAGTAAGTTTTTTACATTATTTATGGTAAGTAACAATACAAGAACAAATTGACATGCAAGGTTATATGTCATATTTTGCAGGGAGGTGTTGATGGTCCTAGCGGGAACGATGAGCACCGCGATGATGATCAGTTTGACCTTGACATGGGCTATGATGAATATCAGCAAGAGTCACTTGATAGGCATTGAGAAGTGATGGCAAAGACATTCATGTCATTAGATGAGGTGTACACGTTCTACAACAAGCACACGAGAGAACGTGGGTTCAACATCAAGAACGACTTGCTGAAACATTCAAAGGATCGCGCAAGGACTGTGCGCTTGTGGAGGTATCTCTGTTCCGCCACAGGAAAACAATAGGCCAAGTTCTGTAGCATGGAAGGCCAGACCCACAGGCTTAGACCGGAGAGTCGATTCTTCTGCGAAGCCCATTTGACAGTTAAGCTTGATAAAAAGCGTAATCTATGGCATGATCACAGCCACATTCTTGCATGACCGGACGAAGTCCCTTTCCTCCGATCTCATAATCAGATCAAAGCATTTGAGGGAGCAGAGATCTTAGCTATGGCAGGAGCTAGGATAAGAAAACATCTTATTTTTGACAACTTCGTTAGTAGGTATGGATCGTATACAAAGTCGCGGTTTCAGAGGACAAAGCTGTATAACATGTGCTACAGGGAGAAGATGAAATTGCTTGCACAGGGTGATGCTGATACTGCCATAGGAATCATGTTGACCAGATAGGACAAAGATCCAGGTTTATTCTTTGAGCACACAGTTGACGCTGAAGGCAGGCTCCAAAACCTGTTCTGGTGTGATTCGCAGTCACGCCAGGATTATCTTGACTATGGTGATGTTGTCGTCTTTGACAACACATACAAGATGGACATGTATGGAATGTCGTTCATCCCTTTTATGGGTCCGAACAACCACCGTTGCAGTACGGTATTCGCCTGCGCCATTGTTTCAGATGAGACTGAGGCTACGTATGTTTGGTTGCTTAACACGTTCTTGAAAGCTCATTGTCAGAAGAGGCCCAACTCTGTAGTTACCGGTGGAGATGCAACGATGATCAGGGCGATCAGGAAGGTTCTTTCTGATGTGTGGCATTGTCTATGTTCATGGCATATTGAAAATAATATGCAGAAACACCTCAACCACAAGTCATTGAAGGAGTTCAGGGCATTATTGTACTATGCCACTACACATAAAGTTTTTGAGGAGAGATGGGCCGCATTTGTGCTCAAATGAGAACGAAAACATGGCTCCATAGGATGCACAGGAAGAGGACTAGGCTGCATCATATTTTTCTGGTGGTTTTTTTCTTGGTATGCGCAGTAATCAGAGGAGTGAGAGGCTGAACTCCAGCCTGCACCTCCATCTTTACTATGGTATGACGATCGTTGACATGATTATACAATACGAGAATTGTATCGTTCACCTCCGTGAGAATGAAGCTTATGATGACTACACGGCCTCACAGACTGTCCCAGTAACAGTGACTGAGTATGGGACCATTGAGTCGCATGCTGCCAAAGCATTCACGCAGGACAACTTTTATATGTTGCAACAAGATATGAAGAAGGTACAGGAGCTTGAGGTAATTGATAGACCGACAGGGACTGATAGTCAGAGATTTCAGGTTGCCTGGAAGAATAACAACGATCACATATTTAATGTGGACTATACGCCATGTAACTCGGCAGAAACTATAAAGTGTAGTTGCCGAAGTATGACTTGCAAAGGGCTTCCTTGCAAGCATATTCTTCATGTTTTGAATGCACTGAACTTACCTGTGATACCCAAGTGTCGTGTCCTGCGAAGGTTCTGAAAAAAAGCAAGAGCTGGACTGCCCGTGAAGCGCACCCACGATCTGTTTGCGTGGGGTTGGTCGAGTGCTGAGGACAGAGCTAGATATAGTGAGTTGACCTTCAAATCTGCAGAAGCATCTCATCTCGCATGCAGTAATCCATTCTTATTCGATAAGTTGATGGCAACTCTGGATGATATTATAGCGAATAAGGACGTTCAGGGGAATGAAGATGATAGTCAGCGAAGCTTCATGAATGATAATCCATTTGAGCCTAACCGAGATCATATTCTGGTTCGTGATCCAGTAAAGGTTTCCACCAAGGGTGCACTTAAGAAGAACAATAGAGGTCGCGGTAAGGGTGGCCCAGATGTGACAAAAATGAGAGGCCTAAAGCATTTGACGAGAAATTTGGACGAAAATGTAGCATATGCAACGGCACAGGTCATAACAAGAGCACATGTAGCAAAAATGACGAGTATGTCTATTGTTTGTTCATGTTAGTTTTGTTGTTTCATTTACTGTACATTGATTCTCATAGTTTGTAATTTATTCTATGCAACAACTGGGCTTGAAGACAGAAGTGAGCACGGTGCATCTGTTTTACTTCATCCATTTATATGTAATTGTATGTCTTTTTTGCTTTGTTTATGTTAGTTTCGTTGATTCATTTACCGTACATTGATTCTCACAATTTTTAATTTATTCTATGCAGCAACTGGGCTTGAAGACTCAAGTGAAGACGATGCAAGTGTTTTACCTCTTCCATTTATATGAAAGACATTTGTTAAAATTATATTTGTGTTGAGTATTTTATATGTGTGAAATCAAGATTATTGGCTACAAACCGTTGTTATTTGAGACTTGATATTTTCCGTCGACTATAATAGAATTACTATGGTGACAATTGTTATGTTGAGACATCATTATTGTTGATATAAATGTACACTATTCACTATTTATACTATGAATTTTGTACTGGTATTTACTACAGTCCCGTTGGTTGACGAATATATTTAAAAAATACTCAATTATGGCTGCGAGTTGTTATAGAAAAACAAAAAAAACAGCCCGCCCATCCACGAGTGTGTCTTAATAAGCCCGTCGTTATCAAGCCCACCAGGCAACTACGACAGGCGTTTCAGATCACGTCGTGGTAACAGGCCACAACAGGGCAGCGGAGTCGACATGGTAGAGTATCAGAGGAGTTCGAAGTGACACCGGGAGCTGGGTATATAAGTCGGTCGACGTCTCCTTCGGCCGGCGAGGTGGGATTAAATTTGTGTTTCGTTTCCCTGGCGCGACGTCCCAGCGGAGTTAACTGGGTTGGCCCACGGCGCGTCGAGCCATCAAGAAGTCCGCGTCGTCCATGGCCTTCTTGGGTCGGCCCACGTCGCGGCTGGTTGTCTCCATGTCGCCCCGCGGCCGACGCAAGTTTAGTCCTACCTCGTCGGCTGAAGGGGACGACGACCGGCTTATATACCTGGCGCCCTGTCTCACTTCAAACACCGCTGAATTGCTACCCTGTCGTCGAGGCTGCCCTGTTGGGCCCAGTTTCCACGGCGTGTTCTGAAACGCCTGTTGTAGTCGAGGCCGCCCTGTTGGCTTGATAACGACGGGCTTATTAAGACATGCTGCTGGGCGGGCGGGCTATTTTTTGTTTTTATAAACTATTTTTTTTGTTTTTTTAAACTAACTCGCAGCGTTTTTTTAATAATGGGTTGCCATAGATTAGTGTACAGAAAATAAACGACGACAGTATTACATATATGTGAATTTAAACATTATTATCAACAAAAAGAGTAAGTATAAAAATCTTTCGGCAACAAAATATCATGTACACATACAAATAATGTACAGATAAAAAAAAAGAGTGATTATATAAATTTTCTGAAACAAAATATCATGTGGACATAAAAACGTAATGAAGTTAATAATCTTTTCGAAACAAAATAGTGGCCAAACCAATAAACATGTCTATTACATAAAATTTATAACCAACTGCGCAAAGCGTTTGGAAAATCTAGTCCTTCAGTAACACCCAATCACATGCAAAACTCCTTCGTGTCGCATCTATTTCTTCTTCTTTGATATCCGAATAACTTTGTTTTTCACTTCATCAAGCTTGTTTCTTTCCGAAAAAATAAGCTGCGCTATCATTACCTCCCTCGAATCATCAATTGACCTCTGAAAAAATAGTGGTGTTAGCACAGCGTACATTGTACGTCGTAGTAAAAACACAGTACATTGTACATTGTACCTGTGAAAATAAGCCTGTCCATTTGTCACCATCTCAATATTGAAAACATCGAAGGAGAAATATTCTACATGAATTCCTAGTGCATACAATTTACGAAGAAGAAATATCTATTGTACATATAAGACCGACATTCTGTCAAAGTAGGTACTCACCATCATATTGTTTTGGCATGTCATACGTTTGAATAGGCCATGTGGACATATCCAGATAATTCATAACTCCAGTTGCATTTGCTTCTTGGATATCTTCTCCTAGTTGTTTTCTTTAAAGATATAATTAACATGGTGGAAAGAATGTCATTCCGTATACTAAACAAAACGAATGTTACCAAATACACATTTGCAAGTAAAACCTACCAGGTCCTCAACGAGTTGTCTAGTAACACTGTCAAGTTTTCCGGTCATCAACGAGTCAAGAACCTGAAATTCTCTCTTCCCGCTATGCATGACGACAGTAACCCAGTGAGTGTTTCCCTCGTTTAGAGGAATATAAGTCCGCATGACAACGAGCATAAAACACAATCAGCACATACTATCGTATGTCTATACCGTGTAACCAATCAAACTTACCTTTGGTTTTTTGAAATACTCATCCTCACATCTATTCACGGGTCCATTACTATGTGACTCTGCTTCATAGTCGTTACCGGCGGTCTTCTTTCCGGGTCTAATGTGCAGCAACCAATGTACCCTCCAAGTTGTCAACATGAAACGATCGTCATTAACTTTGTCGACCAAATATGATGGTATGCATTAATTACCTAAAAATAATGTGTCAGATTTGACGATGGTATTTTGCAATCAATTGTAATACAATAGATGAAATTAACTTACGTCGCCACTTAGACACTCCTGGTTAATAATCTGACAAGCTCTCCGCACAATGAGACCATCTTCCGTGCCATCATTGAAAATTTCTGTTTTGGCATGTTTTTGTGAACACTCATGCGCGCGCACGTACTTGATGGACGCTTTCACCACGTCATACGCATCACTAGATTTGTTAACACCACCATTTTGGAACAATTCTGTAGCACACAACTCAAATACTTATAAATACGAATATATAAATAATTATTACGCAAGAACAATTAGAAACACAAAAAACTTACTTCCTTTAGCAGAACGTTTTGCATGCTTGTTCGGTTAAGGGACCACATACTTGACAAGTTTTGATCCTTTGCGCTTGCACCTGCCAGTAAGCTCCTCCGCTTCCTCTTCTACTCCTTGAGAACCAAGCGATGCATGCGATGCGATCTCGTCCGTCCCTAAAGATGTGGCCGCTTTTTCATCTGATACTTCTGGTACTTCGGTAGGATCATCCATATCACCCTTGAAACTATCCCAGTACTCTGGTGTGCAGTAAAAAGGTGTGTTTCCATGAGAAGTTACATCAACGCCGTCATCATCCTTTTGCAAATTCATTTTAGAAGGTGCGTGTAACTGGTCTGAATCATCTTTCTGATATACAAACTCTTTTTCCAGAAGTCCACCATCATTTGCAGACTCATTAATACCTCCTTATAGATTCTCTTCTTCTTCTTCTTCCAGGTTATCAGGTTTGTAGAAGACGCCTGTTTTGTTCAATTTCACAATCATTCTCTGCAAGAAAACATTTCATCTTAGTTCTTCAATACAGTGATGGGCACTAAAGTGACGTGCTCAAGTGTTACCTGTGCGCATAACTCTGGTAAATGAAGCATCTCCTTCCGAAGCTCATTCATCTCACTCAAAATCCGGTCCATAGTAGGCTTCTGCCCTCTTTCCTCGTTCCAGTAATGTTAGATTTTTTGCTACTAGCTTTCTTGGTTTTTTCAGCTTCTTCTTCTCTGATTTTTTTTCAGCCTGTACTCCTCTGTAATGTTGTCATCGATCTACAAAAGCAACAAGAGAATTATACATACAAATCATATGAACACTTAATTTTATTTTATAAATGTAAAATAAAACAAGATTACTCGGATTACCATCCCAACACCACGACCATATTCATAGTTGTATTTGTCTCTTCTCACATCCATATCTTCCATCCAGTTCCTCATCAGCGGGCTCAACAATGCCAACGGATCATATTTTGGACCGGTGATTGGTTGCACCTTCTCTCAGTACGAAATTGATGTACACACGACATGGTATGGCCGATGTGCAGCCGACGCAGACTCTACACCGTGAGATTGACATGAATCTAATTAACAAACGGCCTGATGGGCAACGTCGTCTGAGTATCGTCTGAAAGCATCGGCTGCATAGCAATGCTCCTCTCAGTATAGGTACTACAAAACACATAAACTAATTAAATAACATGTTCTTTGATAACATTATATAACAAAAATGTTAAAATTAATAAATAGAACGTACTTGCAAAAGGGTCAGGTTCCCCTATGGCCACTGCCTAACATGGCCGTCCCGCAGAAGCTTGCCAATCTCCGACAAACAGAATCGCGAAGTGAATGCATTCCAGTTCAACTTCCTTACCAACTTAATATTTTGCACTAAGGCATAGTACTTCTTCGGAACGTATTCATGAGACACTGGTGCAATTATAGTTCCTAAGAGAACTAGAAACGTCATCCGAATAAAGTCATCGTCTGTGGTCTTATTCCTCACAATCTTTTCGATCAGATTATCAATCATGATCTTACCATTTTTTTGTCAACAAAACTAACTTGTATTTTTTTGGTTGCTTTTTCTCCTTCTGTACTAAGAAAACCAAAAACATCCACCCCATTTTTTCCAACCAAATATGGAGAACACATCATGAGGCCTTAGTGAAATAAGCGCTTTCACGGAATCTACCCAACTTTTGGCAGGGCATGTGGGCCCCCCCGGGTACCCCACGCTGAAAATGCACAAAATCCGACAATGAACGCATGTTGCGTCACGTCCGGGCACTGTTTTAGTGATTTTCGGCTCGGAAAATCCAAAAAAATCCATACAGTGTCGAAACACGAAAAAATTTGGCGTGCGTGCTTGCCACGCTCATTGTAGCCCGTGAAAAAAATGAGCCCATTCGATTAAGTTAAAAAAATGAGCCTGTTCTTAAAAAAATGAGCCCGTTCGATTAAGTTAAAAAAAATGAGCTCATTCGATTAAGTTAAAAAAATGAGGCTGTCTATCTAAATAAAAGAAGAAAAAAATGCCAGCCGTCTCGCTAACCGACGCGCATGCGTGCATGGGGCCGTCCCACTAACAACGCCGCCGCAATCAGCGCTCGGGCGACGTCCTTAGCCGACGTGCATGCAAGTATAAACACGTCTTGTTTAACTTTCCTTCACCCCGTCTCGCCGCCGCCACGATCTACACGTACTGCCGACGTACGCTGCCCATGGCCCTACCGTCCAAACAGCGCCGGTGGGCCCGCGCCGGCCTGGCTGCCCTGACCCGTCATCGTCTATACGCCGCCGATGCCCCTCCCACCGCCGCCAGCCAGGACGGTCAGCCGTGTAAGTTTTTGTGTGTGTGTTTTTTATATGAAGAAGGACATAGCCGTTGCATGGTATGTGACAGAAAACTATTTCATGCAGTATGAATATCGACGGTGTGATTCCATGTTCTGTTCAAAAGTGGGTTAGCCTAGTTGACAGACTGTCACCAAGTCGGAAATTCAGGTTTGATGAAACGGATATGTAGGGCATATTCAGAATACCTTCGATGAAGATGCGTGATTTTTTGCTTCACTTTTTACTCCAAGGTTACAATCCAAGTAGCAAAAAATTTCATGGTCCAAGAGAGTTCTGGAAGTGAAGGCCGCTCACGTACTTGATGTGGAAGGCGGTGGTTTCGGTAAGGGGGAATGGACCCTTGGGTGTATGTCTCTCCTTCGCATCCGCCAAATGGGCTCATTTTTTTCCACGGGCTACAATGACCGTGGCAAGCACGCATGCCAAAAAAATTCGCGTTTCGACACTGTATGAATTTTCTAGGATTTTCCGGGCCGAAAACCCCTAAAACAGTCCCCGGACGTGACGCAACGTGCGTTCGTTACCGAATTTTGTTCATTTTCGGCGTGGGGTACCCGTGTGGGCCCCCACACACCCTGCCAAAAGTTGGGTAGATTCCGTGAAAGCGCTCACGTACTTG
>NC_057798.1:242048076-242050380 GCF_018294505.1 Triticum aestivum
GGCTCATTTCTTTCCACGGGCTACAATGACCGTGGCAAGCACACACGCCAAATTTTTTCATGTTTCGACACTGTATGGATTTTCTAGGATTTTCCGGGTCGAAAACCACTAAAAAAGTGCCCGGACATGACGCAACGTGCGTTCGTTGTCGGATTCCGTTCATTTTTGGCATGGGGTACCCGGGTGGGCCCCCACACGCCCTGCCGAAAGTTGGGTACATTCCGTGAAAGCGCTCACCTACTTAATGTGGAAGGCGGTGGTTTCGGTAAGGGGGGAATGGACCCTCGGGTGTATGTCTCTCTGCTACGTCTTGAGCTTGCGTTGGTTTTCCTTGAAGAGGAAAGGGTGATGCAGCAATAGTAGCGTAAGTATTTCCCTCAGTTTTTGAGAGCCAAGGTATCAATCCAGTAGGAGGCTCCTCAAAAGTCTCACACACCAACACAAACAAACAAAGAACTCGAAACCAACGCAATAAAGGGGTTGTCAATCCCTTCAGGCCACTTGCGAAAGTGAGATCTGATAGAGATAGTATGATAATATAAATATATTTTTGGTATTTTATAATATAGATTGGAAAAGTAAAGATGCAAATAAAAGTAAATTGAAAGCTTATATGATAAGAGATTGACACGGGGGCCATAGGTTTCACTAGTGGCTTCTCTCAAGATAGCATAAGTATTACGGTGGGTGAACAAATTACTTCGAGCAATTGATAGAAAAGCGAATAATTATGAGATTATCTAGGCATGACCATGTATATAGGCATCACGTCCGTGACAAGTAGACCGACTCCTGCCTGCATCTACTATTATTACTCCACACATCGACCGCTATCCAGCATGCATCTAGAGTATTAAGTTTATAAAGAACAGAGTAACGCATTAAGAAAGATGACATGATGTAGAGGGATAAACTCATGCAATATGATATAAACCCCATATTTTTATTCTCGATGGCAACAATACAATACGTGCCTTTCTGCCCCTGCTGTCACTGGGAAAGGACACCGCAAGATTCAACCCAAAGCTAAGCACTTCTCTCATTGCAGGAAAGATCAATCTAGTAGGCCAAACCAAACTGATAATACGAAGAGACTTGCAAAGATAACTTAATCACACATAAAAGAATTCAGAGGAGATTCAAATATTTCTCATAGATAAACTTGATCATAAACCCACAATTCATCGGATCTCGACAAACACACCGCAAAAAGAGTTACATCGAATAGATCTCCAAGAAGATCGAGAAGAACATGGTATTGAGATCCAAAAAGAGAGAAGAAGCCATCTAACTAATAATTATGGACCCGAAGGTCTATGGTAAACTACTCACAACTCGTCAGAGGGGCTATGGTGTTGATGTAGAAGCCCTCCATGATCGATTCCCCTCCGGTGGAGCATCGGCAAAGGCTCCAAGATGGGATCTCGCGGATACAGAAGGTTACGGTGGTGGAAATAATTTTTCATCGTCGCCTTTGATGTTTTCGGGGTACGTGGGTATATATAGGAGGAAGAAGTAGATCGGTGGCCGCCCGAGGGGCCCACGAGATAGGGGGCGCGCCCTGTAGGGGTGGGCGCGCCCTCCACCCTCGTGGCCGCCTCAACTGCTTCTTGACTTGCACTCCAAGTCCTCTGGATCACGTTCGTTCCAAAAATCAGGCTCCCGAAGGTTTCATTCCGTTTGGACTCCGTTTGATATTCCTTTTCTTCGAAACACTGAAATAGGCAAAAAAATAGTAATACGGGCTGGGCCTCCAGTTAGTAGGTTAGTCCCAAAAATGATATAAATGTGTAAAGTAAAGCCCATAAACATCCAAAACGGGTAATACAATAGCATGGAACATTCAAAAATTATAGATACGTTGGAGACGTATCACTCTCCTTCGCATCCCTAAACAGGCACATTTTTTTCACGGGGTACAATGACCGTGGCAAGCACGCACACCAATTTTTTTTTGCGTTTTGACACTGTATGGATTTTCAACGATTTTCTCGGGCGAAAACCCCTAAAACAGTGCCCGGACGTGACGCAACGTGCGTTCGTTGCCGGATTTCGTTCATTTTCGGCGTGGGGTATCCGGGTGGGCCCCCACACGCCCCGCCTAAAGTTGGGTAGATTCCGTGAAAGCGCTCACGTACTTGATGTGGAAGGCGGTGGTTTCGGTAAGGGGGGAATGGACCCTCGGGTGTATGTCTCTCCTTCGCATCCGCTAAACGGGCTCATTTTTTTTCCACGGGCTACAATGACTGTGGCAAGCACACGCGCCAAATTTTTTCGTGTTTCAACACTGTATGGATTTTCTAG
>NC_057798.1:242051811-242082584 GCF_018294505.1 Triticum aestivum
CACGCACACCAAATTTTTTCGCGTTTCGACACTGTATGGATTTTCTAGGATTTTCCGGGCCGAAAACCCCTAAAACAGTGCCCGGACGTGACGCAACGTGCGTTTGTTGTCGGATTTCGTTCATTTTCGGCGTGGGATACCCGGATAGGCCCCTACACACCCTGCCAAAAAGTTGGGTACATTCCATGAAAGCGCTCACCTACTTCATGTGGAAGGCGGTGGTTTCAGTAAGGGGGGGAATGGACCCTCGGGTGTATGGATTTTCTACGATTTTCCGGGCCGAAAATCCCTGAAACAGTGCCCGGACGTGACGCAACGTGCGTTCGTTGTCGGATTTCGTTTATTTTTGGCGTGGGGTACCCGGGTGGGCCCCCACACGCCCTGCCAAAACTTGGGTACATTCCGTGAAAACGCTCACCTACTTCATGTGGAAGGCGGTGCTTTCGATACGGTTGGAATGGACCATCTCGTGGCAAAATTTGGTGTTGATCTAAAGATGTCCAAAATTTGACCTACAATCCTAAAACATTGCCGTTGCTTAAAATTATCTCCAACATAATTTTGCTTGAATACTGGGTTCAATAAAAGGATCAACAAATGATAACTGGGTGACATTTTTGTTTTTTTGAAGTAATACTACTTTGCCTTTTTCTTTATTTTTTACATTTTTCCTCTCTTCTAATTTCATTTTATTTTCTTTTCTTTCGTTATCTCATCTTTTATTTTCTTTTATATCATTTTAATTTTCCTTTCTAATTTTTTGGTTAACTTTTCAGTTTTTATTTCTTTTCGCTAACTTCTCTTTAAAATTTGTTTTGAAATTCTAGAATCTAATCAAAATATTTCATAACAATTTTCATCTAAATTGCGTCCAAGCATAGCGATATTTCATAATAGCTTATGACGAAGGACACACGATTCATCTTACAATAGTACATAACGAAATTTAATTAAACATAAACCTAATCTACTCGTCGTCGGAGTCGGCGAGGTCCACGACCTCGCCCGCGCCGCCGTCACCGCTGCTCTTGTCGTCGGCCCAGTCGATGCCATCATCCTCCACCGCAGGCGCCTGCATCGCCGCCATAGCCGCCGCTATGTCGAGTGCCGCGTGAACCTCAGCTGCCTCTGCCTGCGCCTCCATAGCCGCCGCCGCGTCCAGTGCCGCCTGCAGTTCAGCGGCCTCTCTCGCTTCCGCCGCTGCGGCGGCCGCCTCTGCCTCCGACGCCCGTAGGACGAGGAGGTACCCGGGGCAGTCGTCGGGGTCGCCGTCCTCCCGCAGCACAAGCTGCTCCGACGGGATCTCGACGGCGGGAGGGGCAGACAGTCCGGCGACTGCAGTAGCCGGACGGTAGGACAAACTGGGAGAGATCCTCCGGCGGCGCGGGCCAGACGACGAGCCTGAGCGGCGCGGGACAGACGACGAGCCGCCCGTCTCTCGCCGGAGCTCGCCGACGACCGTCCAGTAGTCCTTCCCATCCCAAAACGTGTGACGGCCGTCGATGTTCCAACGACCGTCGCGGTGGCGGCGGAGCTCGTCTGGCGTCGTGTCGGGCCCCCTCGCCGGGTAGCCGTCCGCGGTGGTGTCGAAAACGTGCGGCAGACAGCAGCCGAGCGGCTGCATTGGGCCCAGACGGAGGAGCTCCCCCGTCTCCGGTGTGCCGAGGCTTGACGGCCACGAGCCGCCCCTTGAAGGGCCGCCGCGGCCGCCTGAGGCCATGGGTCGCCGTCGAGAGAGGAGAGATCGTCGGGGTGGAGGTGGGCGTCGAGGGATCGCGTCGGGGGAATGGGAGTGGGGTGGGGTGAGGTGGAGGCCGATGGGGGAGATTTTGTTTCTAGGTAGAGCCGGGCGGTGGGTAGGTGGGCACCGACGCGCCGGAGTAACACTGGTCGTAATGGCGTCTTGGGAACCGCCGCATTGACCGACGCGACACGGGCGGACGACACTTCTCCACCACGCCATGCGGGCCATGTCGCGGTCTTTTCGCCTTGACCGACGCCACGGACGACGCGTCTCCACCACGCCAGTCGCCATGCCGCGTTTTTTTGTAGCACCGCTTTGCGCCGTATGCCGTATACGCACGGACGTCGTATGTATAGTCTCCGGCGCGTGGACGGCCTCGTCACGCGCGGACGGCGGCTTTTCGGTAAAAGAACGATCCTACCCTTTTTAATGAAGGGGTATGGGGCTATCTCAGCCATTGTTGTAATTAGGGGGTTGTATCGAAAAAGAGGCGAGAACATAGATGAATGCCTTGGCACCCTTGAATGCACCATGGTTTCCTTCAAAAACTATTGCCGCCATCGCCATGGTGTGACCACCTCTGCATGGGTCTTGCACACTTTTAATGACTTGGCATGAGGACCCTTTGCTTTCCCCAACCTTCTTCTTTAATCCGCTCCCCCCATAGGATGCTACCAGCATGAGTGGTGAACCCCAAAAGCGGGCTGTGCATAGAAGCAAAAGCCCCTTGTGTCGAGTTGACGCAATGCTTTTCATAGACACTGTTGGTGTGGGCATGATGGACTATATGCACTACATGGACTAGTGTAGTCTCCTGAATCATATGCTCCCAAAAATGATCAATGCCTACGAACTCTAATGCTCCTATGTTCTTTAAGACGGTGAGCCTGAGATGTTCCCATGCGTAGGGTGCCGTATACCATGCATGCGCGCGGCATATATACTGCCTACATCGTTGCCAATCACCATATGACTCACAGCTAGTAACATGACAATTCAGTTGCTCTGAGCAGCAGCAGTGCATAATTTATATGTGTTGATGTTTACAATATTTTTACCAGTCCTGGTGTGAAAGATTTGATTTTCATCTTCTCTGGCGTGCCACAAGATATCCTTACTCGTGATGCTTGGACGGGCCGAAAGCTTAAACAAAACGACGTAGAAGCAAAGGTAAGTTAAACAATTTGCGCGTTTCGTTTTGTTTATGGCCTGCCTGCTGTTACGTGCCTATCACAACTGCAGTCAAAAGCGCAAAACTTTTCGTTTGGTTACCCAGTCTCCTTTTCTGACTTCGAAGAAAGGAAAACGAAAAGAAAGACAGAGATAGGGAACCAAAGTCCTAGAGCGGCAACAACGCAAACACTGCCCAGAGTTAGAGACCAGACTTTGGCCAGCTTCTGACGACTTTGGGAAACCCAAAGGAAACCAAACAATAAGCGCAACTCCAACATGGATGATCAAATTTTTACATCCATCCTACATCGGTCATCGAAATTGTTCGGACTGGTTTGGATGTTCGAGATCCCGCAACCGGCATCAAACTAGGGGAGATTTTTGGGAGTCTGGATGTTCACCACTTCGGACTCCGACATCCTTCTCACCTGGAGCCTTTGTTTTTTCCACTCCATTTATCCTCATGTGCTTTGTATCTATGCTCCCGGACTTCGACGGCATCGTTG
Organism: Triticum aestivum; assembly: GCF_018294505.1. NCBI lineage: Eukaryota > Viridiplantae > Streptophyta > Magnoliopsida > Poales > Poaceae > Triticum > Triticum aestivum. The sequence goes on from NC_057798.1 coordinate 242,055,235, forward strand.
TACAACCCCGAACGTCGCCTGACCTTTGCCAGATCTTCGCCACTCCACTCAGGTGCCCTCATGGCTTTGCCTATGCCGCTGCCCCCAGTGACCCGGCCGTCGCCTAGGTACCCTCTGCCCGTCCGACGCCATCCATGATAGACACCACGCCCAAAAGTGTTCAACCAAACGACATAGACAAAACATTTAACGTTTTCGTATATAGACTCATCACTGTGAACTCACGCACATCCTGCCGTATGAGCGCCATCGAGAGACTGAGCCACGAGTTTTGAGATTGATGAACTCACCACATACACCGCTATTGACGGAAACGTCACCCCACTGAAAGAATATTTTGCGGGCAGGAGACACCAAAGCGTCAAAACTAAAGTTTGATCATATGGAGGGCTGTGGATAACACTGATCTGGCCTCCTAACCATCGAATCATATGTTGGGTCTCAAATATTGCGCTAGATTTACCGCGCCGTGCTTAAACATGTCGTCTGAAACACCCTCAATTCAACATCCATGCATGTGCGTCAACCTTCGCTATCTTCATGACGTCACACGTTAATTGAGATTTGACGTCACATACTCGCAAATGCATTCAGTAGATCCTGTCCGGATATTAGAGTAAAAGACCTGCTAGTTGTTTCGTACCGCTAGCATCAACAGCCATGCATGTGTTTGATCATGTACGGATCCAGTCAGTAGTAGTAGTACTTAGTACTCCGTAGTACTGCCTGAATTTCACAGCCTGAACCCGGCCAGAAGGCAGGTCTGGTCTCTCATTTTCGATCCATGTAACATCACTAGACGAGCACGGTAATAAATACCACTACTACGACGGATGGATACCGGTAGTACCTGATATACGTTGGCAGAACCGAAATCACGGCCAGCCGTACGTACCCGGTGCAATTAACCGCATGCGACACCACGAGGATGCCCGCGCGCGCTGCAGCAGCGTGCGATTGCGGCGACAGCGTACGTATACGTAGTACGGGACCGGCTGCACGTCCGTAAAGCGGTCTCGATCCAGCCCGTCGCGCAAGCGAGACGTTTAGATCGGAGATAGTGTACCCGGCAAATGCAGCACTCGAACACTGTAACCCGTGGGTTATAATTGGGGAGCTGTCTGGATATCGTGCAACATAAATTATTTCCCGTCATTGTGCTGTCCCTATCCTCGCCGCCGGACCACATGCCGACCTCCGCCGCGTCCCTGCCGGACCAACGCAATGGGCCCTTTGTGTGGATCCCAAAACCCTACCGGAATCCTTTTGAGAAAACATACCGGTGGATCTACACAATAAATGGTTTTATTTTACACATTTCGTGCCATGTAGATGAAAAGGAGAGAGTTTATTCCTATGAAGCTTAAATGTGTTCAAAATGAGGTAGCACTATACTCTTGAATGGCTACATAGAGGATCATCATGTATTGAAGAGCTTCCGCCTCTCGATTGTAACCCTATTATCCTGGAATAAATTTCTTTCACCTTGCAAAAAAAATAAAATGAGACGCAATACACTTATTTATATGACGTACTAACTCGAAAATGTTGAATAGAGGACGAGCTTGAGGCCAAATTTTGAAAATTCGTACTTTTATGTTTTAAAAACTTTGATAACAAATAGACATATACCTAGAAGCATAATGTACATGTGTGTAAATTTTAACGATAAGATACACTGAAATAAGGGCTGTGAAAAAGTGGTTTTTCAGCATATTCATTGCTCATTGCTCAAAGTCCATGATTTTTTTGCACAGGACGCAACTCAAGGTATTTCACCGTGAAATTTTACACACATATATATTACAAGCTTATATACATGTATATATTTTAGAATTTTTTGAAACTGGATTTTTTTTTAAAATTTCAACCTCTATGTAGCTCGATCTCCAAAACGCCCTACTCATACCCACTCTGTTTTTTTAGTCCGCATATTAGGCAAATCTTTCAAAGTTTGACCAAGTATATAAAAAATCAGCATTCACAATATCAAATTAATATTACGAGATTAATCATACTTATTTGGTATTGTGGTTGTTCATCAATTTTAATATATATTTAATTAAAATTTACAAAGTTTGACTGAAGGCAAACCTAATATGCAGCGCAAAAAGAAAACAGAAGGATTATGTGGGTTGTGGCAACGTACAACCCATCTATCATGTCCACACTACTGGAATTTTATCTATTTATGGGTCAGCCCAATAGCAGTTTCAGAAATTCTTAATAAATCTTAGAGGCCCACGCAACCCATTCGTGTAAGGCAAGAGGTGGAACTAAAGTTTAGTCCCATATTGCTAGTTTAGAGGGAGTTGGACCTCTTTATAAGAGAAGTTCTTTCTCCTTATCTATGAGGATGAGAACAAGAGGGATATCCACGCGCGCTCCTCCTCCGCCGCCCGCCTAGTCGCGACGCGGGTTGCGGAAATGAGTTGAGCCGATGTATAATTTTTTGCCATGCACGACGGGTATACGAAAGGTCGCACGGGAGCTGAAACATTTTTCTGTAGTGGACATTGAATCCGAACGGCTCGCCTCTTCGGCTGAAGTCACTACAAAAAAAATACACTTCCGTGATGATACGTGTTTGTCACAGTAGGTCGCATTTTTTGTCATGCATGTACATCAATGGCGATTTTATGACAGAATCAAGATAGTCATACCTGTGTTGTCGTAGAAGTCTTCCATGACATTACCAAAATTATCATCACGAAAGTGTCCACTTCCATGACGATAAATCGCGCGTCACAGAAGTGCTTTCGTCAAGGGTGACCGACACGTGGCATCCACCGTAACGGAACGCCGTCAAGCTATCGGGTCGGGTTTTGGATCCGATAACCCGTTAACAGCCCCGACCAATGGGAAATTTCCACGTGTAAAATTCTTATTGGCCGGACGAAACACGTGTCAGCTCGTCAGTGGGTCAGATAGGCGTCTATGATATGTCTACACGTGCCACGGCCCACCACTGGCCCATTTAGCTTACAAAGCCGGCCCGTTTGACTTGGTCAAAAGTTAACGGGCTGGCCCATGAAAAGTCTGTTAACGGTCTCTTCGCAAATAGCCCATTTTACGGCCCGTTAACTCACTGCCCGTTAGGCCCTAAAGGAAATTGGCCCAACAACGTCATGTGGGCCGTCGAATATAACACTAGCCCATTTCACTTTCGGCCCATGTATGGCCCACGACGTCTTTCGGCCCATATGAGGCCTTCGTATCTTTTGGCCCTTTACAGGCCCACGGTGACTCTAGCCCATAATTAACAGTAATTTTCTTTGTACCCGTTAAAGGCCCGTGATTTACATGGGCCGTTTCCAGCCCGTGTTAGCTTTCGGCCTATTGACAGCCCATACGTTCTTGGGCTCCTTTTCGGCCCTCGATTACTTCCGGCCCGTTACTGGCCTATTCCCCTAATGGCAAGAGTTGACCCGTTACTGGCATGTTCCCAAATGGGCCAAATTTGGCCCATGGCAAGAGTCGGTCCGTTACTGGCCTGTTACCCTAATGGGCCAAATTCGGCCCATGGCTAGAGTCGGCCCGTTTCTGTCCTGTTAACCCGTTGCGCCGTTTCCAGCCCGTCCTATATTCTGGCCCATTAACGACCGGTTATGCCTGTGACAGAATTAAGCCTTTGCAGTCCTACGGCCTGTTAACGGCCCGTTACCGTGCTGGGCCGATACCAATTATGCCCGATTACGGCCCATGTAGACCCATTTATCCGACGGGCCGAGGCCCACCGATTACAGGCCCATTTATTGACGGCACGAGGCCCACCGATTACCGGCCCATTTATCGACGGCACGTAGGAGACCCATGGATCCTACGGCCCGTATATGGCCCATGGTAGTTGCGGCCACTAGCTAACCAGGGAAAAAGAAGACTAGGAAATAAATAAGGCCGAAACTAATGCTAGGCTATTAAGGCGATTGCACAGATTACATCCACTCGGCATCAAAGATCGCCACTAGTGCAAATATAGGGAACACCCTACACTATACGAAAATGGCTTGCTGTTTTCTTCAGCCGATGGCTGCACATTAAGAATAAATTTTGTATCGCACCAAAACAAATTACAACTATACAACAAAAGGAAGGTTGGCATAAAACTTAACAGTCTAGCAGATAAATGCACCACCAGAAGTTCAGAAGCTCGACTCATTTGACCTGACTGTTACGTTTCATGTTGTATTGTCCGATGGAGCACCATAACCCTCGCCTTCATTTTCCCTAGGCTCCTGAACAACATAGCAAATGTCTGATAGTCTGGTTTCAAAACCATGCATATCTTGACGACATTGAGCAATGTTTCTCCTTGTTTCACAAAGGGCCTCTGTTAGGGAATGTACTTGTGTTTGGAGCGCAGATACAATATTGCTTTGAGCTTGCATATCTTGATCATGAGGCAGTTTGGACGATATTGCCTTAACAACCAACCTAGTATTACGCAGGAACGTGCTTTTGGCACTGTTAGTGGACAGGTACTGACCCACTGCAGCAAGAGCTGACATTGCGGTTATAGTTGCCTCGCCACCTTCAGAAGGTGGCGGTTCCACCATTTTTTTCATAGCTCGCTGAAAAGTTGAGGTTTTACATTAGTAGTACCAGAACAGAAGATATTAAGGAGGCAGCAAAACCAAACAGAATAGCTTTGGTCTATATACAGAACTTATTCTGGTGAACCTATGTAAAACATTAGTTGTATTTTATTGCAAAGTACATAATAAAACCAGGTTCCAAACATATGACCATGTACCAGCGCTAATGTATTGTCTATTTCTTCACATTGTATTGAGGGCTAAGGATAAAGAGATGAAGTTTATAATACGATAAGCATAGTATAACATCATTCATATCACAAAACAACTGAGAACAGACAAACAGGCAATTGTAACGTTGTGTGGGCAAGTCCAGCACGGAACTAGATTATGGGTCAAGATCAAAGGAACATCACTCCTCTCTTTTAAACCTTGTAAGGTGCAATGATACGCTAAGACAATTGTGTATAAAATTGAAAAGACTAATAGACATTGGCTGCAAACCATGCAGTTCAAGGCACAAGTCAGAGTAAGTAGTAGTTAAAAGGCATGTGGATTAAGGACTTACAACATCGGCTTTGACTGGTGTAGTCATGCCCTTCTTCTTGCTGGTGTGATAGTCCTTGAAGATTTCCACAACATTTGGTTCAGGTACTTTTTGGTCCTTGCAGGCTTTCCTCTGCATTTCGAACAAGTCAATATAGATATGATAATATGGTACATCGAAAAGAGTGAAACAGCAGCTAATTACAAGAGCCTCGCAGTGTGCAATATAGCTACGAGATCCTGTCGTCTATTGGAATTTCACTTTCGTACGGTTGGCCTTGTTCTTTGAACAGTTCACCTACAAGAAGATAGATTTGTGTGGCACATGCGTAAATAGGACTTCAACATGTGATCTTATCACATATATATAATGTACCTAATACTTCGGATCAGACCAGTGTTTAACAAGGCCCCTCCAGTCTTCATCCGATATATTTTCCACTGGAGATGTTTGGGAAAGTTCACTGTTAGCCTTGCCTTCAAAGTGAGTTTTCCTCAAGTTGTACTGATACTGTCGCAGAGCAGACTTGAAAACATGGGTGCAAGCTTGTCTGGTTGCATCATCTTGGCTATCCAACTTGAACCTCATCTGTTGAAAATTATGGGAGTCTCATTATCAGCAACCTAGAAAGTATGGGACAGAGCAAGACGATATTACTAGTTTCCATACATAACCATACTTACAGATAAATGGTCGAGGAAGGTGTTGAACTGGGTTTCGTCTTTGTCATTCCTGTACTGAATCCATGTTGGGAGGATACGTACATGGCACCTAACGGCAACCGCTGCCTCTGATACTAACTTGGCTGACTCTGTAGCATCACGTGGCCTTTTTAAACCTGCCTCAAAATGGATCTCCATTCTTCCTCCTCTAGATTATTTAACCTATCGAGCATTATCCCTGATGTTTGTTTCCTCTTGCGCCTAGGTGCTAATCCAACAACGAACATAGGAAGTGTTAGTGTACATCAAACTGTGAGACTACATATAAAGAAGCATGCAACTGTAACTTGACTCCAGCAACTACCTTCTTGCTGTTGAATCTCACAAGGTTCATCTGATATTGCCAACTCGTCTTGTGTCAAGAGTGCTTGAGAAGTAGTGTCAGGTGGCAAGGGAGCTTGGGAACGTGCTGCTAGCTCAGTTAACGCACGAGTAAGTCGTGCAACTGGTAGTACCGTGGTAGGTGTTGCAAGAACTAGGGCTGTCTCTGCTTGTTTGGTGGCAGCTATTTGTTTCTGTTTGGCTTTTTTTGCAGCTCGTGTAGCATGGGATGCAGTGTTTGTAGAATTTTCCGCTGGAATTTCACCTTCTATTGCACCATCAGTACCAGTAGAATCTGTAGGATTCATCTGCTTCTCATTCCCTGCCATTCTGTGTTTCTTCCTCTTTCTCTGTGCCATGTTAAGTCAAGCCGACAAGAAAAATGAATAACAATTTAGTTCTTCAGAACAAATTGGTGCGTGATGCAGACGAACTGAACTTTGATGTTAGACAACCACATGATAGGAGGATGTAATATGTATGAAAAACAGGACGGAAGAGATAACCAGAACTATGATGTGTAAACTAAGAAGAAGACATTTCACCAAATTAGAAGCAATGCAAGGGAAGGTAGACACCATATGAAAGATGCTACAAATATCGTTGTGCCAAGTTAACAGTGTCTCATCATAAATGGCGTTTAAACAAATGTGAAGCAGTATAAGAAATAAATCATATGCAAGATACAAACAACATAACACTACCATGTTAGAGGTCTCTCGTCATTAGTGCCATTGCATATTCACAACATTGCATATTCACAGCTTATGATGTGTAAACTAAGGAGAAGGCATTTCAACAAATTAGAAGCAATGAAAGATAGACACCATATGAAAGATGCAACGAATATCACTCTACCAAGTTAAAACTGTCTCGTTATAAGTGTCATTTCAACAAATTAGTAGTACAAGCTTGAAAAGAATGTGAGATGTAACCTATATCACACTCCGAAGTCAAACGTGTCTTATGATAAGTGATTGCTGCAGGTTACACAACAGTAGTAATTTGATGTAAGAACATGGTATGATAGACAGATATTGTATGTTCTAGAAACAGGAACACGTGTCTTATTCAAGTATAATGTGTAAAGTAAGCAGATCGAATTCAACAAAATTAGAAGCAATACAAGCTAGACATCACACATAACATGCAACCACATATAACAGTGCCAAGTTAGAGGGAGCACCAGTGATGCTGCACTAGGGGAGACGTGCTCATCATAAACACAGCTTTGTTGAGTGTCTATGCATGTGTTGTCTTGGAAATCATCTTGGGTGTGTGGAGGAGTAGAAACTGTAGAGGCCCTCCGTTCGGAAGGAGCACCTTTATCCGCTGCATTGCTAACTTCCTTCCGCTTTATTGATTTTGAATTGTCAAGTAAAACTGACAAGAAAAAGCAATAAAATTCTCTCTTCAGAACTCATTCATGCATGATACTGACAATCACTACTTTGATGTAAGGCAAATACATGATACCAGGATGGAATATGTACGAAAAACAGGACGACATGGCATGTTCACAACTGTTTGTGTAAACTAAGCAGAAACCATTCCAGCAAATAAGAAGAAATGCAAGCTAGACACCACATGAAAGATGCAACCAATATGACTCTGCCAAGTTAAATCGTACCATCATAAATGGAATTTCAACAAATTAGAAGCAGTGCATGCTATAAATCATATGAAAGATGCAACTAATATCGCACTGCATGTACTAAAGGTGTCTCGTCATATTGATTGATGCGGGATAAAAAAAACAATAGTTTTATGTAAGGACATGCTTAATAGACAGATGTACTATGTACTAAATACAGGAAGGCATGTCACATCAACAGGTATAATGTATAAGCTAAGCAGACTAGCACATGCAGTTTAACCAGATTGGAAGAATTACAATCTAGACACCATATGCAACATGCAACCACATATCACGCTGCCAAGTTAGAGCAAGCACCTGCGATGCTAGTGTAGGGGAAATGCCGTAATCAACTACAGAGCTACGTTCACTATCTTCATCTAGCATTTTTGTTTCTTGGGAATCATGTCGGGAGGCTGACGCTGCATTCTTTAAATGAGGAGTAGTCCCCTTGCCTGCCTGCCTCGCCAAAAGTGATTGATGAGGGATACACAAGAACATTCGTTTAATGTAAGAACATGGTTAATACACAGATGTACTAGTATGTACCAAAAACAGAAAGGCATGTCATATTCAAAGGTATAATGTGTAAGCTAAGCAGATGCATTTTAACCAAATTGGAAGCAATACAAGCTAGACATCCGGCTAGAGTGGTGAACATGATCATCTAGGACCTGAGAGCCTGGTGGGAGGCTGGCTGCTTCGCCACCATCGCGGCTTTTTAGTTGGCTTCCAGGTGATGCCTGTCTTTGCTGGGCTTGTCACTGGCTCGGCCAGTGCCCTGACTAGCTATTTGTCTTCTGGTGCTCACGGGATGGTGGTTCATGTAAAAAATATCTTTCCTTATCTTAATAAAGACCGACTTCGGCCTTTCGAATACAAGATATACACCATATGGAACATGCAACCACATATGACACCACGAAGTTAAAGCAAGCACCTGGGATGGTGGTTCATTGCGTGCGAGGTCATCAACTCTAGCACAACGTTTACCGTCTCCATCTGCTGACACTGCACCCTTTATAGCACTGTAACGTGCCGTGCCTAGCCGCGTAGAAAGCTGGCACGACTTGTCTCTTTTCTTTTTTGCTTCTCTTTCGGCAGACTCTGAAATACCCTTGCATAAAACACAATAGTGAGAGTATGGGTGAAGTGTGTGCAGAACTAGTGCACTGTAAAAGTAGCAGATAGCAGGTGGCTGAAAAATAAATGATAGGAGACATATGATACGTCTACAACATTGCATGGCAAACAAAATTAGATTCTACTCCGTATGATTTTGTAATATATGAGCACATGAAATGCAGGTGCTCCTCCAGCACACCACCACATGTGGTCATATCTAAGATAACAGTCGACTGAAAATAAATAGGTCAGTCGATTTTTTTAATGAACCGTCTGATCTATAAGGAACGGGCAGATGGCCTTCGTCTACCTCCCACCAGTCACTGTTGACGATCTTTCTCGAACCGCCAGCGACCACCGGCCCAGACCCCTGCCTCCGCCGCCCCTCCCTCCCATCGACATCACACCACCGCCGTGCTTGGCAGCGCCCCCAGGCCATCCCTTTAATCCCGGCCGACCTCCAGATCGGGCGCCAGTAGCTCTAGGACGCACACGCCCCTAAGATAAACACCAAGGCGCTGCTTCCCCGGCGTAATAGTCGTACTAGCGCCTGTTACGCCGGGGAATGCTTCCGTTAATTGGGAATCAACTGGACAGAAATTGAAATTCAGGGGGGCGACGGACCTCTAGCTAAGGTGAAATAGTATATGAGGAGAAACCTTGTGCATCACGAGTTACTAGGAACATCTAGTATCAAGAAGAAGTGGCCAACTAGTTTCTTCTGTGGGATGAATACCGTGCAAGCAGAGACGTAAGATTTGCACGAATAAGGGAAGAGGAGTACCTTCTTCGGTTGCCGGTGTGGTCACCTCCACATGTCGCGCCAATCTTCTTCTTTTTACCGGGGAAACCGATGTTCTGCAGGGTGCAGGCTTGGACGAACCCATGGCCAAATTGTTGACTATGTTGCCGTGGCCGTATGTCGGCGGAGGGGAAGCAGATCCGAGGCGGCGAAGGACGGCGTAGCAGGAACAGCTCCGGTGCGGTGGAGGGTGGCGAAGTTGGAGCGGCATCGGTGAGGCGCAGGACGGCGTGTTTGAACTGGCTCGGGTACGGATGGCTCGGCCTCGGCTTCAACTACTAGCCGTGGAGGGTGTTGCGGTTGAGGTTGCGGTGGACGACGACGTCGGGATATCGGCTCCGGCGTGATGGAGGAGGGTGGCGGTTGATGGGTGGGATGGGGTGGAAGACGGAGGACGCCGGGGTTTTGCGGCTGGTGGAGAGGTAGTTTTGGCGCCCACAGAGTACGAATGGGTAATCGGACGGGTGGGGGGAACCATGTTTCGGTCTGGGACGCCCTTGTTTTTGGCTTTTTTGAACAGAAGACGGGACGCGCTTGTTTGAAATTTGGGGAAAGTACAAACTTTGCCCCCCTCTTAAATTTCGGACCTACTGCAGGTCGGGGGTAGGATGATAATCCTAGGTGTCCCAAATAGTGGGCGGGAGCGATTTCGGCCACGCGCATGTGTGCTTAGGCGGCCATTGTGTATGAATGTTTTTCGGAGGCGGTTGCGTGTTTTCTAGATGAAGCTACAAACCTACCCCGGTTTAGACCTTTGGACGTCGGGCCGGTAGGTTTCACGGGTCGGAGTTATTAGAAAATTAATTTCCTTGTACTACCAAACATTGGTCTCACGCGGTTTCGGGCGAGTAGAGGTTCTTTTGGCGCTTCGTTCGAAATTTTGAAACACAAGCATTCACGTTTAGAGTACTCTTGAACTATGATGATTTACCTAAATAGACAACGTTATATTTGACCTTGTATGTTTGAAAACCTCATTAAATTATCAGCTTCTTTTTGAAATTTTGACACTTGAAAATCATATAACTATGATTATTTTGGAATGGAGGAGCTAAATTTGAATCTATTTTGTACACGACTACATATGCTGCAAAATCAGAGCAAAGATTGGTGCCCCCATAATTTAGGTATGGTTTACAAATGCCATGATATCAAATTCAAATAATTGAATGGACTTCATGTTGAATTCGATTTTTTTAAACCACCTTAAGTTGAATTCAAATGTATGCTAGTTCATAGGTAGCTATTTATAATGTCCATTGTGTAACTTTCGTATGTATAATGTGCTTTACACACACAACATGAACTATACTCACGTTTATATTCGATTGCTAAAGCGATGCATTGTCTGGAGTTCAAAATACTAACTATGTCGATCAATTGTGTCAAATAATAACATAGACATGCTCAAATTCGATAGAATCAAGATGTCTGATGGATCAATGACCGCTCCTTACGCGAATTGCAAATATCATCATCCCATCCTAATATTTGGATACAATTTATATCTTTAATCAATGTGTAGAGCAGTCTTTTACGTGTAGTTTCACTCTCCATCGGTGGTCTCTCACACATGCTCACACACTCTCTCCCGAGGTGTCTTTCTCGCACACATGCTCTAGATATAACCCTCCCTCCCTCTCGTAACCATTTACAACTATTTTCACTAACCTTTATCATAAGCACTCTTCCTCTCGCAAACATACACACGCACAATCCTCATCGACCCTTTCTATATACATGGACCTGCCTACGTGTCTCATGTACGCACATTATCTTTACGCCTGTCTCTCACGCATTGTCTCACACCTCTCTTCCTAATCGACGAGTATGATTCTAGCAGAGCATTCTGTAGGATGCCCCTTAAAGTTAGGTTGGATGAATAGTAATATCAGAGATAAAGGGGTTACCTTAGTCCGAGAACCTAGGATTACAAATCCTAGCCGACTTTGTCAGTGGACACAGAGTCCTTCACAATTCTGCTATCTTTGTCTTGTATGACTAGTCATCCATGGGTCTTCCTAAATTTGTCATGGGCCGAACAATGTGGCGCAGGACGGAACCGAACGAAGGGCCTCACCTTGACCCACCGGACCTCACGCGGTGACACACCCTCTGCCCCCACGTCTCATTATCTTCTCACACCCACACATACCAACACAAACACCACACACATAGAAAATTTCTCCTGGTGCCTCTATTCCCTCCCCCTTGCATATACACACTCAAGGGAATGGAATCTCTTGTCGTGACGTCATATTCGTCTCTCTCTCTCTCTAGACCACTCTCATTTCTCGTGCTATCTCTCCCACGCCCCCCCGTCGGCCCCTCTATCCATGCCTCTCTCGAATACGTAATACACACACATACCTCTCTAGGCCCCGCCAAATGCATCAACTACACATTCACACATGTTACATCACGTACCCCATTGATCTAAAAAGCCCTATCTTCATGTTTATTTCACATACAACATTCCTTTTGAATAAAGTGTGGCCAAAAAATAATTTTAGAGTTTCTACATATATACAACATTACAAAGTTATATGGAGGAGTATGAACGCTAATTTGCATTGCATGGTGCCCACAATAATATTTATTCCGCACTGTGAATTTGTATATTTTTATACTATATACAAAGTTAGTCATAATAAAGAGAAATGAAGAGCATCTCTCTCTCTCCATCGTATACCCCCTCCTGTACGCCCCTTTCACGTATGCACACAAAACTATCTCCAGGTCCTCTAAAAGTAAGCCCCCAGAAAATTCACGCGTGTTTCATCTTTCTCTCGCGATATATGCAATGACGATCATTGTATTTGAAGCGAAAGCACGATACATACATTGGACTTCATAATCCATTCATTACGGTCACCGTTTACGTTTAGTGGTTATTATACAGTCACGGGCTCACCGTACAACTTTGTATTTGCTCATGACATGACTAGTTGACCAGTTAAACGCTCCACGTGGCACCTCTAGTGTTGCATCACATTATCTCACTACCATCGTGCCCACCTGTCGACTTGTATCTACTCTACATCTACACTATTATAAAATACATAAAATACACTCTTATAAAAAACAAAGTTGGTGATGATGGTGTGCATGCCATCCTGCAATATAGGCCGTCCGATTTATATATGACAGATAGGAAATAAACTATGGCAATTTTGCAAAAAGGTACCCACACACCTCTCCACATTTGCAAATAAGACCTTCCCTCGTTCATCCTTTTCTCTCACAAGATAAACAAGTCATACAAATGCATCTTGATGTTACGTGCAACGCACGGGCATCTTGCTAGTAAGAATGAAAACAAATGACAAAAAAATATTTTGACGGTGGTTCGAAGTCATGACCGCGGGCACAACGGACAAGGTGGCCTTGTATTGGTATGCTGAGCCGTCTGTTTTAACACATAGGAGCTGGTGTGGTGATTATACACACATGCACGCATGCACACGAACTGCATCCACGCAACACTCACACAAACACATGCACCCATGCACGCATGCAACACTCACACATACACACGCAGCCACGCACGCACGCAACACTCACACGCACACACGCACGCATGCATGCACACACCAATACACCACACGACCAACACACACTCTCACGCTCAAGCTCAACCTACACGTGCATGCGCACACATCAGGCCCTGACAGACACATACACAACCAGGTGATTCCCGCACACGGGTTGGAGCCTTGTCGCACCTGCGTAAATTTGTGTTTATCTGACCTTTTCCCTATGCGAACTGACAGGTGGGACCCACAAGGAACATGGTCAATTTAACTAGTCCACATAGCGCCATGCAGACTATTTAGCCGGTCAACAGAGTGCAATCCGATGCTGAACTGTGAGGAAGTGACCGGATAATCACCGCAAAACGTATATAGTGACCGTAATCAGCTTATTCTGAAGTTCGGTGACTGTATTACACTTTTCTCTCTGTAGGCCTCCAAAACTACATCTCTACACGTTCTCGCATGTTACATATAACAACTATGCAATACAGCACTACTACTACACTCTAACACAATAAATCATATGTGTTTTTAGTTTTACTAGATATCATATTGTTACTTATAATTATTCAGTTTGCATACATTAAAATTGCCTTTGAAATGTATGGCCAGTATCATCTACCATGCGGGAAAAATCCTGCCCTTTCCTGTTTAATCGGGTTTGTATCGATGGATCGTGCGAAACAGCAAAACTATAGTACTATACAGTACAAGTGACAGTTCACTGGGCAGTCGTGTCGTCTACTCCTCCGTCGTAAGAGTGGAGCGCTCGCTTTCATAAATCTTCTAGTCCCTTTCACCGACATGTGGGACATCAAGCTACTGGGTCCACGTACCATACCGGAATACAGTGCAGAGCAGCCGGGGTGAAGCACCCCACTCATGGCGCCGGCGTAGTAATGAGCAATGAGGCGTCAAATCACAAAGCCGCACCTTTCCCGTAGTTAAGTTGGAGGGACAAAGTAATAATGCTAAAAAAAGAAGTTGGAGGGACGAAGCAACCATCATTTCACTCGTTGCTGAATCCGCTTCTCCCTCATCTTCTTCAACTTAACCACGTGTTGCTTCTGCCGTTGTTCTGCCTCATGTGGGACGCGGATCAGCTTGGTAAAGCACTGACACGTGGGACCGCATGTTATCAAACCGCCAGGACAACGTCCTCCGAAAATAAGAAACCTCCCCCACCATCCGCGCGGCAAAATCACCTCCTTTTTACTAATCTTGATTCTATAATTTTGTAGATCAATATAATTGAGATTTGTATAGATAGCACACAGGAGCAAAACCAAGTGGTACGGTTAAGGGCATCCACAATGTGTAGCCAAATGTGAAAATAGCTTTTGGCATCGTGGGAACCATTGTGGACGGTGTTGCCAAAGCCAAAAAGATGGAACCGAAGCTCCCTGATTGATTGATTGAAGGAATAGAAAAATGCAACGTCTCTCCTCTTTCTCCCATGCTTGGATGCATGTAGTACAGTATAGAGCATAGAGTCTACTCCCCTATCCCTTCTATCACAAATCATAAAGCAGTGAGGCGTCAAATCACAAAGCACGGACGATGCAACCATCATTTCACTCTTCGCTGACTCCGCTTCTCCAACGTCTTCTTCGAGAAACCATCTCACCGCACTAGTACTCCTAGTAGTAGTACTAGTAAAGGACTTCCTGGATGCAAATAAGGCGGTTGTCTCGGCTTGCAGGCGGCACTTGCGAACGACTTACCGTGGTCTCCCTCAATGGTGTTCTCCGTCGAACGCACTTCGCCAAACCACAAAAAAAATATCGTCGACGTCACTGCAATGGGGAAGGAAGTCAAATATAGTTACTACCTCCCTTTTTTTGTACACAAGGCTAGTATATCAAAATTACAATTTGCAAAGGGCCACTAACACTAATCGAGGCAAAATTGATGGGGTTAGCAACCATGGACATTAATATCCCCTGCATGCATGCGGAAGTGAGAAGGTTGGTTTGCATGGCGCTGCATGAATCAAGCGATAAGGAGTGAGATGGTTAGCTCTTTGGTCTTTCGAGAAAAAAATTCGCGTGAAACGAGGATTGTATTGATTAAATCCCGCGAAGGAAAACCCCGCCTTTCTTTTTTAATACTAGTACTCCTAGTACGTACGTACTTATCCTGTTTGGGTCTAGGCCTTGCATTGCCAAACTTCGCCACACATTTTTGCCAAGCTTGCCTAAAGTTTTCAAAATGAGAAGGAGGTACACTTGCACATGGCTGTCGCGGTCGCACCGCACCCTCACACTATCGCTCCTGCACACCGCGGTCGCACCGCACCCTCACACAATCGCTCCTGCACGCTGCAAACCCAACCAAGGGAACGCACCCTCACTGACACGTGCTGTCACATGTGAACAAACCAAACTCAGCCATCCTATCGCTGACACATAATTTTCGTTCATAGAGTATGTTTATCCAACCGCATGTTGGGGAGTATCCGTACGGCCCGTGCGGTGGTCTGTTGGGGAAGAAGAAGAGGTGAGGAAGAAGGAAAGAAGGGTTAGGAGACGTAGGATATTCATCCAACCGCCTGAAATGGTAGACTGACCCAAGTCAGGCGACTTGCATAACAAATATAGTACTCCCTCCATTCCTAAATATAAGGTGCATAGTTTTTGGCATGAAAATTAAAGAATGCACGTGGAGGGAAAATTTCACAAGTTTTTGACAAGATTACTTGACTAATTGACATGAGAAAATAGAGGATCTTGCCTAATATAAGCAAATGTAATTGAATCCCTAAAAAAGCTATCCAAACGGGTGGTGCAACGCAGTACACCTTATATTTCGGACTTTTTCTCAAAAATCTATACACCTTATATTAAGGAACGGAGGGAGTATGTTTTTACACAGCAAAAGATCCATAAAAACAACAACATAAAGAAAAACTATCACTGCTAGCAGAAAGAGACGGCCTCGTCGTCTTTGGCTGCCGGCGCGAACCAGCCATCGTTGCCGACGTGTGTATCCGCACCGTGGTTGTCCTCGGCCTCCAGCTACTCGTTCAAGCGGAGCATGCGGGCGCTCTGCACGGACGAGAGCACAACCCGGTTCAAGTCGAGGACGTCCGGTTCCGCCTGCAGGAGGGCTTCGATGGCAGCGGCATCCGCGCGCTCCGCGTCGAGTGGAGCCTCCGCCGCCTGGTTCAAGTCCAGGACGTCCGGTTCCGCCTGCAGGAGGGCGTCGATGAGAGCGGCATACGCGCGCTCTGCATCGAGTCGAGCCTCTACCGCCCGATTCATGTCCAGGACGTCCGGTTCCGCCTGCAGGAGGGCCTCTATGGCAGTGGCATCCGCGCGCTCCGCCTCAAGTTGAGCCTCCGCCGCCTGATTCACATCCACGACATCCGGTTCCGCCTGCAGGAGAGCCTCGATGGCAGTGGGATGCGCACTCTCCGCGTTGATACGTCTCCAACGTATCTATAACTTTTGATTGCACCATGCTAATTTATCTATTGTTTTGGACTATAATGGGATTTATTTTCCACTTTATATTATTTTTGGGACTAATCTATTAACCGGAGGCCTAACCCAGAATTGTTGTTTTTTACCTTTTCAGTATTTCGAAGAAACAGAATATCAAACGGAGTCCAAACGGAATGAAACCTTCGGGAACATGATCTTCTCACCGAACGTGATCCAGGAGACTTGGACCCTACTCCAAGAAGCGCCAGAGGCGGTCACGAGGGTGGAGGGAGCCTTCCTGGGCACGACCCCTTGCCTCGTGGGCCCCCTGACGCTCCACCGACGTACTCCTTCCTCCTATATATACCTACGTACCCCCGTACGATCAGAAAAGGAGCCAAAAACCTAATTCCACCACCGCAATTTCCTGTATCCACGAGATCCCATCTTGGGGCCTGTTCCGGAGCTCCGCCGGAGGGGGCATCTACCACAGAGGGCTTCTACATCAACACCATAGCCCCTTCAATGAAGTGTGAGTAGTTTACTTCAGACCTTCGGGTCCATAGCTAGTAGCTAGATGGCTTCTTCTCTCTTTTTGGATCTCAATACAATGTTCTCCCCCTCTCTCGTGGAGATCTATTCGATGTAATCTTCTTTTTGCAGTGTGTTTGTTGAGACCGATGAATTGTGGGTTTATGATCCAGTATTATCTATGGAAAATATTTGATTCTTCTCTGAATTCTTTTATGTATGATTGAGTTATCTTTGCAAGTCTCTTATAATTATCCGTTTGGTTTGGCCAACTAGATTGGTAGTTCTTGCAATGGGAGAAGTGCTTAGCTTTGGGTTCAATCTTGCGGTGTCCTTACTCAGTGACAGAAAGAGTTGCAAGGCACGTATTGTATTGTTGCCATCGAGGATAACAAGATGGGGTTTTTATCATATTGCATGAATTTATCTCTCTACATCATGTCATCTTGCTTATGGCGTTACTCTGTTTTTAACTTAATACTCTAGATGCATGCTGGATAGCGATCGATGAGTGGAGTAATAGTAGTAGATGCAGAATCGTTTCGGTCTACTTGTCTCGGACGTGATGCCTATATACATGATCATTGCCTAGATATACTCATAACTATGCTCAATTCTGTCAATTGCTCAACAGTAATTTGTTCACCCACCATAAAATACTTATGCTCTTGACAGAAGCCACTAGTGAAACCTATGGCCTCCGGGTCTATTCTCATCTTATCAATCTCCATTACTTTATTTACTTGCTTTGCTTTTACTTTTTACTTTGCATCTTTATACCAAAAATACCAAAAATATTATCTCTATCAGATCTCACTCTCGTAAGTGACCGTGAAGGGATTGACAACCCCTAATCACGTTGGTTGCGAGTAGCTATCGTTTTGTGCAGGTACGAGGGACTTGCATTTGACCTCCTACTGGATTGATACCTTGGTTCTCAAAAACTGAGGGAAATACTTACGCTACTGTGCTGCATCATCCTCTCCTCTTCGGGGAAAACCAACGCAAGCTCGAGACATAGCAAGAAGGATTTCTGGCGCCGTTGCCGGGGAGGCTTACGCAAAAGTCAACATACCAAGTACCCATCACAATCCCTATCTCTCGCATTACATTATTTGCCATTTGCCTCTCGTTTTCCTCTCCCCCACTTCACCCTTGCCGTTTTATTTGCCCTCTCTTTCCCAATCTCCACCTCTCTTTCCCGTTTGCCTTTTTCCCTTTGCCTTTCTGCTTGCTTGTGTGTTGGATTACTTGTTGCCATGGCACAAGATAATACCAAATTGTGTGATTTCTCGAATACCAATAATAATGATTTCCTTAGTACTCTGATTGCTCCTCTTAATAATGATGAGTCTTGTGAAATCAATACCGCTTTGTTGAATCTTGTTATGAAAGATCAATTTGCCGGCCTTCCTAGTGAAGATGCCGCTACTCATCTAAACAATTTTGTTGATTTGTGTGATATGCAAAAGAAGAAAGATACAGATAACAATATTGTCAAATTGAAGTTATTTCCGTTTTCACTTAGAGATCGTGCTAAAGTTTGGTTTTCATCTTTGCCTAAAAATAGTATTGATTCTTGGAACAAGTGCAAAGATGCTTTTATCTGTAAGTATTTTCCTCCCGCTAAGATTATCACTCTTAGGAACGATATCATGAATTTTAAACAACTTTATCATGAGCATGTTGCCCAATCTTGGGAAAGAATGAAATTAATGCTTCGCAATTGCCCTACTCATGGTTTGAATTTATGGATGATCATACAAAATTTTTATGCCAGATTGAATTTGCTTCTAGAAATCTTTTAGATTCGGCCGCGGGAGGCACTTTTATGGAAATTATGTTAGGAGATGCTACCAAATTGCTTGATAATATTATGGCCAATTATTCTCAATGGAACACCAAAAGATCTTCTAGTAAAAAAGTGCATGCTATAGAAGAAATCAATGTTTTGAGTGAAAAGATGGATGAACTTATGAAGATGTTTGCTCCTAAAAATACTCCTCTTGATCCCAATGATATGCCTTTATCTACTTTTCTTGAGAATAATAATGAATCTATGGATGTGAATTTTGTTGGTAGGAATAGTTTTGGAAACAATGCTTATAGAGGGAATTTTAATCCCAGGCCTTATCCTAGTAATCCTTCTAATAATTATGGAAATTCGTACAATAACTCTTATGGAAATTTTAATAAGATTCCCTCTGAATTTGAGAGTAGTGTTAAAGAGTTTATGAATTCACAAAAGAATTTTAATACTTTGCTTGAAGAGAAATTGCTTAAAGTTGATGATTTGGCTAGGAAAGTTGATAGAATTTCTCTTGAAATTGATTCTTTAAAGCTTAGATCTATTCCTCCTAAGCATGATATCAATGAGTCTCTCAAAGCCATGATAATTTCCATTGATGAGTGCAAGGAAAGAACCGCTAGGATGCGTGCTTCCAAAGATGCCTTTATTAAAGCGTGTTCTTCCAATCCCTATGAAAATCAAGATGAAGATCTAAAAGTTATTGATGTGTCCCCCATTAAATCTTTGTTTTGCAATATGAATCTTGATGAATCTGAAGATTATGTTCCTTTACCTAGAAGGCGTTCTAGGAATTCGGAGTTTCTAGATCTTGATGATGAAATTGATGAAAGTGGGATTGAAATAAAAAAAACCGTGATGTTGCTAAACCCACTATTTTGGATCTCAAGGAATTTAATTATGAAAATTGCTCTTTGATTGGTTGTATCTCCTTGTTGCAATCCGTGCTAGATTCTCCTCATGCTTATAGTCAAAATAAGGCCTTTACCGAACACATTGTTGATGCCTTAATGCAATCTTATGAAGAAAAGCTCGAGTTGAAAGTTTCTAAACCTAGGAAACTCAATGATGAGTGGGAACCTACCATTAAAATTAAAATTAAAAATTATGAGTTTCATGCTTTGTGTGATTTGGGTGCTAGTGTCTCTACTATTCCCAAAACTTTATGCGATTTGCTAGATTTCCGTGATTTTGATGATTGCTCTCTAAACTTGCATCTTGCGGATTTCACTATTAAAAAACCTATGGGAAGAATTAATGATGTTCTTATTGTTGCAAATAGGAATTATGTGCCCGTAGATTTTATCGTTCTTGATATAGATTGCAATCCTTCATGTCCTATTATTCTTGGTAGACCTTTCCTTAGAACGATTGGTGCAATTATTGATATGAAGGAAGGGAATATTAGATTCCAATTTCCTTCAAAGAAAGGCATGGAACACTTCCCTAGAAAGAAAATAAAATTACCATATGAATCTATCATGAGGGATCCGGCTTGCCTGCTCCCTTCCCATGCTCCCATCCGTGCTCTCACTTCATCCTACGACTGTGCTTTTCTCTTTTTCTTTTTTAATCTAATCATCTCCCCCCCTGATTTTCAGGGGGTGGGGCCGGACCTTATTTTCTTCCAATCAAATCAAGCCACGTATGCGGGAGCACGGACGGGAGCATGAGGAGGGAGCAGGCAAGTCTCGTCCTATCATGAGAGCCACTTATGGATTGCCTACCAAAGATGGCAATACCTAGATCTATCCTTGCTTTTATGCCTAGCTAGGGGTGTTAAACGATAGCGCTTGTTGGGAGGCAACCCAATTTTATTTTGTGTTTTTTGTTTTTGCTTGTGTTTAGGAATAAGTAATCCATCTACCTTCTATTTGGATGTGGTTTTATGTTTTAATTAGTGTTTGTGCCAAGTAGAACCTATAGGATAACCTACGATGATAATTGATTTGATTCTGCTGAAAAACAGAAACTTTGTGCGCACGAATTTAGTTATGATAAATTACAGGAACGTGCTTTTGCGTTGATTCTTTTTGCTGCTGGTCAATAATTTTTTTTCCAGGACTTCCTATTTTGGTAGAATTTTTAGAGTTCCATAAGTTTGCGTTAGTTACATATTACTACAGACTGTTCTGTTTTTGACAGATTCTATTTTGCGTGTGTTGTTTGCTTATTTTGATGAATCTATGGCTAGTAAAATAGTTTATGATCCATAGAGAAGTTGGAATACAGTAGGTTTAACACCAGTATAAATAAAGAATGAGTTCATTACAGTACTTTGAAGTAGTCTTTTGTTTTCTTTCTCTAACGGAGCTCACGAGATTTCTTTTGAGTTTTGTGTTGGGAAGTTTTCAAGTTTTGGGTGAATTCTTTTGATGGATTATGGAACAAGGAGTGGCAAGAGCCTAAGCTTGGGGATGCCCATGGAACCCCCAAGATAATCCAAGGACACCAAAAAGTCAAAGCTTGGGGATGCCCCGGAAGGCATCCCCTCTTTCGTCCACTTCCATCGGTAATTTACTTGGAGCTATATTTTTATTCACCAACATGATATGTGTTTTGCTTGGAGCGTCTTGTATTATTTGTGTCTTTGCTTGTTAGTTTACCACAATCATCATTGCTGTACACACCTTTTGAGAGATCCATACATGAATTGGAATTTATTAGAATACTCTATGTGCTTCACTTATATCTTTTGAGCTTGATAGTTTTTCTCATAGTGCTTCACTTATATCTTTTGAGCGTGATAATTTTTGCTCTAGTGCTTCACTTAGATCTTTTAGAGCACGGTGGTGGATTTGTTTTAAAGAAACTTGATCTCTCATGCTTCACTTAGATTATTTTGAGAGTCGTTAATAGCATGGTAATTTGCTTAATGTTAATATACTTGGTATTCAAGATATGTGAAACTTTCTTTTGAGTGCGTTGAATACTAAGATAAGTTTGATGCTTGATAATTATTTGAGATATGGATGTGATAATATCAAGGTCGTGCTAGTTGAATAGTTGTGAATTTGAGAAATGATTGTGTTGAAGTTAGCAAATCCCGTAGCATGCACGTATGATTAAATTTGTGTAACAAATTTGAAACATGAAGTGTACCTGGCTTGTGCATCCTTATGAGTGGCGGTCGGGGACGAGCGATGGTCTTTTCCTACCAATCTATCCACATAGGAGCATGCGCATAGCACTTGATTTTTGATGACTTCTAAATTTTTGCAATAAGTATATGAGTTCTTTTGACTAATGTTGAGTCCATGGATTATACGCACTCTCACCTTTCCGCCTTTGCTAGCCTCTTCGGTACCGTGCATTGCCCTTTCTCACATTGAGAGTTGGTGCAAACTTCGCCGGTGCATCCAAACCCTGTGATATGATACGCTCTTTCACACATAAACCTCCCTATATCTTCCTCAAAACATCCACCATACCTACCTATTATGGCATTTCCATAGCCATTCCGAGATATATTGCCATGCAACTTTCCACCGTTCCGTTCATCATCATCATGACATACTTTCCTTTTGTCATATTACCATTGCATGACCATGTAGTTGACATCGTATTTGTGGCAAAGCCACCATGCATTATTTTTCATACATGTCACTCTTGATTCATTGCACCATCCCGGTACACCGCCGGAGGCATTTATATAGAGTCATATCTTGTTCTAGTATCGAGTTGTAATCCTTATGTTGTAATCAATAGAAGTGTGATGATCATCATTATTAGAGCATTGCCCAAAAAAAGAGAAAGAAAGGCCAAAAAGAAAAAAAGAAAGGCCCAAAAGTATATATATATATATATAAAGGGCAATGATACAATCTCTTTTTACACACTTGTGCTTCAAAGTAGCACCTTGTTCTTCATGTAGTGAGTCTCATATATTGTGCTTCAAAGTAGCACCTTGTTCTTCATGTAGTGAGTCTCATATATTGTGCTTCAAAGTAGCACCTTGTTCTTCATATAGTGAGTCTCATAAGTTGTCTTGTTCATACTAGTGGGAATTTTTCATTATAGAACTTGGCTTGTATATTCCTACGATGGGCTTACTCAAAATGCCCTAGGTCTTCATGAGCAAGCAAGTTGGATGCACACCCACTAGTTTTATTTTGTTGAGCATTCATAGCTCTAGTGCATCCATTGCATGGCAATCCCTACTCCTTGCATTAACATCAATCGATGGGCATCTCCATAGCTCATTGATTAGCCTCGTTGATGTGAGACTTTCTCCTTTTTTGTCTTCTCCACACAATCCCCATCATCATATTCTATTCCACCCATAGTGCTATATCCATGGCTCACGCTCATGTATTGCGTGAAGGTTGAAAAAGTTTGAGATTATTTAAGTATGAAACAATTGCTTGGCTTGTCATCGGGGGTATAGAAGTAGGGAACATCTTTGTGTGACGAAAATTAAGCATAGCCTAACTATATGATTTTGTAGGGATGAACTTTCTTTTGCCATGCTATTTTGAGAAGACATGATTACTTTGATTAGTATGCTTGAAGTATTATTATTTTTATGTCAATATGAACTTTTGTCTTGAATCTTTCGGATCTGAATATTCATACCATGATTAAGAAGATTTACATTGAAATTATGCCAAAGTATCACTCTGCATCAAAAATTCTTTATTTATCATTTACCTACTCGAGGACGAGCAGGAATTAAGCTTGGGGATGCCTGATACGTCTCCAACGTATCTATAATTTTTGATTGCTCCATGCTACTTTATCTATTGTTTTGGACTATAATGGGCTTTATTTTCCACTTTTATATTATTTTTGGGACTAACCTATTAACCGGAGGCCCAGCCCAGAATTGTTGTTTTTTTGCCCTTTTCAGTATTTCGAAGAAACAGAATATCAAATGGAGTCCAAACAGAATGAAACCTTCGGGAACGTGATCTTCTCACCGAACGTGATCCAGGAGACTTGGACCCTACTCCAAGAAGCGCCAGAGGCGGTCACGAGGGTGGAGGGCGCGCCCCCTAGGCACGCCCCCTTGCCTCATGGGCCCCCTGACGCTCCACCGAGGTACTCCTTCCTCCTATATATACCTACGTACCCCCGTACGATCAGAAAAGGAGCCAAAAACCTAATTCCACCGCCGCAACTTCCTGTATCCACGAGATCCCATCTTGGGGCCTGTTCCGAAGCTCCGCCGGAGGGGGCATCTACCATGGAGGGCTTCTACATCAACACCATAGCCCCTCTGATGAAGTGTGAGTAGTTTACTTCAGACCTTCGGGTCCATAGCTAGTAGCTAGATGGCTTCTTCTCTCTTTTTGGATCTCAATACAATGTTTCCCCCTCTCTCGGGGAGATCTATTCGATGTAATCTTCTTTTTGTGGTGTGTTTGTTGAGGCCGATGAATTGTGGGTTTATGATCCGGTATTATCTATGGAAAATATTTGATTCTTCTCTGAATTCTTTTATGTATGATTGAGTTATCTTGGCAAGTCTCTTCGAATTATCCATTTGGTTTGGCCAACTAGATTGGTAATTCTTGCAATGGGAGAAGTGCTTAGCTTTGGGTTCAATCTTGTGGTGTCCTTACTCAGTGACAGAAAGAGTTGCAAGGCACGTATTGTATTTTTGCCATCGAGGATAACAAGATGGTTTTTTATCATATTGCATGAATTTATCCCTCTACATCATGTCATCTTGCTTACGGCGTTACTCTGTTTTTAACTTAATACTCTAGATGCATGCTGGATAGCGGTCGATGAGTGGAGTAATAGTAGTAGATGCAGAATCGTTTTGGTCTACTTGTCTCGGACGTGATGCCTATATACATGATCATTGCCTAGATATACTCATAACTATGCTCAATTCTATCAATTGCTCAATAGTAATTTGTTCACCCACCGTAGAATACTTATGCTCTTGAGAGAAGCCACTAGTGAAACTTATGGCCCCCGGGTCTATTCTCATCATATCAATCTCCATTACTTTATTTACTTGCTTTGCTTTTACTTTTTACTTTGCATCTTTATACCAAAAATACCAAAACTATTATGTCTATCAGATCTCACTCTCGTAAGTGACCGTGAAGGGATTGACAACCCCTAATCGCGTTGGTTGCGAGTAGCTACCGTTTTGTGCAGGTACGAGGAACTTGCGTGTGACCTCCTACTGGATTGATACCTTGGTTCTCAAAAACTTAGGGAAATACTTATGCTACTGTACTGCGTCATCCTCTCCTCTGGAAAACCAACGCAAGCTCGAGACGTAGCATGCGTCGAGTTGAGCCTCTGCCTCCTGGTCCTCCTTTAGTATCGCCATGTTGAACCGCTGGTCCGCCTGCACCATGGGGGACTCGGACGCCGGCACGAAGTCGACGTCCATCGTCTCATACCCATCGGGGGCCTTCTACGCTGCGACCTCCACAGTGAACATTGGATCGGCTTCCTCCTCCTCGTAGCTTGGCTCCAGAGAACTCGGGGATTGGCCCGCCGCAAAGCAAGCTTGGGAACGGAGGTCTGTGGTGCCGACCGCGGCCGTGATTTCTGCGCGATGCTCCGGCATCAGCATCTTGTAGTAAGTGATCTTGCAGCGCACCATGGCTTTCCAGCGAACTAGGGGACGCTTGATGCGGGCTAGGGGATCGAAAGGTGGGGGAATGGGCTGGAGATTTGGTGTGATTTTAGGGCAGTGGCTGGCGTAGGCCGAGCAGCGAAGGTTCTGGTGTGAATAGTGGTTCCGGTGACGACTGGTCAATCGGTTTTGACTGTACATCGCTCTTGTCGCATCCGCGTTGCAGCCCGACACGCTGGACCCTCCACGTTGCTCACCGAATGGAACACGCTTTGTCTTGCGTTTTCACTTGCTTGTGGGACCGCAGTTGAGAGCAAACCGACGTCCCTCCCCCTCCCCTGCCCGCATCATTTATTATACCACCACTCCCTCCATTTTATGCGGAGTAAATAAAAACAGAGGGGGTATACTACGAATGAGGATCCCCTGACGTGGTCGAACCCATTGAGTAACTGACATGCGGGGCCTAGCAAGCATGGGGTCCGCCAGTAAGTGACCGAAAGGGAGGGTAAGGCAGGGATACCTATGTCAGAGGATCCATTTCCACTATACTACTTTGACCAAATGTTAGAGTAATAATATATGACATGCAACTTACACAAATGTTAGAGTAATAATATATGACATGCAACTTACACAAAGCATACAGGGTCTAATGAGTTTTTCGAGGCTAACTTTGACCAAATGTTAGAGTAATAATATATGACATGCAACTTACACAAAGCATACGGTCAATTTCGTATGTGAAAGGAGTTTCCAATGATATAATTTTCACATTATACATCTCATGTACTCCCTCCGTCTAGGTGTGTAAGTCATCTTACGAAAACCAAATAATCCCAAAACACGTAGGCGCGGTGCATTAACTTCTACCTCGTTTCTTGTTTTCTTGACATATCAACCAATAAGAGATGAGGGTGTGCATGCTTTTAATGACCTGGGACTATCAAACATGACATGCAGTGGATAGTTCATTGCATGCAATACTATTAATTAGCAAATAAACATTAATGTCTCTCGTTTTTCCCTCCTCCTTGGTCACGGTGCATAGCCTAAGATGACTTACTCACCTAGACGGAGGGAGTACTATTAATTTTGTCAATAGTCAAATTGGAAACCATCTCGAGTACAAATCTAGGAGTATGTACGAATCTAACAATATTGATTGGGCATTGTTGAATGTTGATACCTTTTTGATCATAGTAGAGATACTTTGACTACACATAAAACTTATATGTAAAGTAGAAAGGATAGGAGGGAGTATATTGTATGTTCAAAAACAAAACGAACATTGAATACCCTTTATATATGATTTGCGGATGCTATGATCACCGATTCAAAATTTTGGTTGAGGTATTGGTTGCCCATGATTTGGCCGACATTGGCAAGAAAAATGAACTAGAGTTGGCTAGAGTTCATTGGCATGCCAAAGAAATGGCAACCATCCAAACAAAGACCAATCTTTGGGTCATGACCAAAATTTTGGTTGAGGTATTGGTTGCCCATGATTTGGCCGACATTGGCAAGAAAAATGAACTAGAGTTGGCTAGAGTTCATTGGCATGCCAAAGAAATGGCAACCATCCAAACAAAGACCAATCTTTGGGTCATGACCAAAATTTTGGTTGAGGTATTGGTTGCCCATGATTTGGCCGACATTGGCAAGAAAAATGAACTAGAGTTGGCTAGAGTTCATTGGCATGCCAAAAAAATGGCAACCATCCAAACAAAGACCAATCTTTGGGTCATGACCAAAATTTTGGTAAGGTGCACTTTGGCCACAATCCAAACACACCCCAACACCCGGCTCGTCGAGGATG
>NC_057798.1:242082594-242215807 GCF_018294505.1 Triticum aestivum
TCAAAATTTTGGTTGAGGTATTGGTTGCCCATGATTTGGCCGACATTGGCAAGAAAAATGAACTAGAGTTGGCTAGAGTTCATTGGCATGCCAAAGAAATGGCAACCATCCAAACAAAGACCAATCTTTGGGTCATGACCAAAATTTTGGTTGAGGTATTGGTTGCCCATGATTTGGCCGACATTGGCAAGAAAAATGAACAAGAGTTGGCTAGGGTTCATTGGCATGCCAAAAAAATGGCAACCATTCAAACAAAGACCAATCTTTGGGTCATGACCAAAATTTTGGTAAGGTGCACTTTGGCCACAATCCAAACACACCCAACACCCGGCTTGTCGAGGATGCACGGGGCGCCGCGACGCGTCCGCGGAGTGGTGTAGCGCGGCCAACTGCATCCTTTGGACCTGAGACCATGCCGGGTCGTCTTGCTTTTTCAATGACATGCAGGGATCGCATTTGAGCAAATGGCATCTCCAATGTTGCCACGACCGTAGCTGACTACCCTGGCACACCAAAGCCCTCGTCCCTCGCGTCGTCGCGCGGTGCGTTCCCAGCCGGCACCAGCTGCCCGCATTCATGCCGTCCGTTCGTATGTCGTCGTTAAGAGGCTTGGTGCCCGAGGAACCAACTCCGGTGACTTAATGACGCACCCAGACGCTTGGCCTCACCGGAATGCGCTACTTAAACTGGCAATGCCCAGCTAACCTCCACACCATAGCGCATCGTCCTCCTACCTGGCATCACATCCGCCATGACCGCAAGTGCGAACGCTCCGCGGGAGAGCTTGTCTTCGAGGATGAAGCTCGAGGTCGCAGCCCTTGCTCAAGTCGCCTCTCGCGACGCAATAGCGGCGTAGCCGGACGCGGACGCGACTGCACAAGCGGTGGCCACGCTGGCGACCGACGATGGGAGCACCGTTAGCCACGCGTCCTACTTGCCGCCGTCCAACGTCCAGCACCGCCGAGGTCGGGGACTCCTTCGAGGATGAGTAGGGCATGGGAGGCGGCAGGGCATGGGTGTGCCAATTGGCCGGTCCGTATCCCGTGTTCTACTCTTCCTCGCCGGAGACCGCACCTTCACTTCACGGGTCTTGAACCCCGCTCCCGTACATAGAGATCGCAGATGGACGACGTTGGTCGCAGCCATAGAATAGGTTTAGGGTCGGCTTTCTTTTATTTTTCTGTCCTATAAAAGTTCGAAATGTAATGAAAATCTGCCATGTTTGCATTAATCTCGGCCAGTGTATATGAACTTTCACAATAATATACATATTGTAGGAGTACTAGCAAGATCCCCGTGCGTTGCACGAAAGATCAAGATCTTGTGGGAGAAAAGGATGAACGAGGGAAAGCCTTATCTGCAAATGTGGAGAGGAGTGCGGGTAAATTGTCATAGTTTCCTTCCTATCTGTTAGATATAGATCGGACGACCTATATTGCAGGATGACAGGCACACCATCATCACCAAATCTGCCTTTTATTGAACCGAGAAAAATCTAAAAAACCCAACTAAGCCAACCTCCCAGCATATCGCGCGGGAAAAGACCCGACCGCGCCGTTTTAGTCGGGATTACCGGATTACTAGTAGTAGTATCGATGGATCGCGCGAAGCAACAAATCTTTTTTGAGGGGGCGAAGCACCTAGTTTAAAAGGAAAAAAGGCGGTACACTCACATTACAGTTGTGGTGGTCGCATGCACCCCACACAGGTTCGGTCCTGCACACGGCTCACGCAAACGGAACGCGCTTCGGCTTGCCTCTTCACTGACACATGGGACTGCACTTGGAGAAACCGACCATGCGCCAAACTCCCCCCACCCACCGCGCGAAAATACTCCCTCCCCCCACAAAAATTCCCTCCCAAATCCGATTCAACCGCCCTTGAGCCAAATATTCCCCAAACCCCCTCCCCCCTCCCCCCTCCACTCCATTCGCTCTGCCAAAGCCGCCCTCCTCGCCGCGCCGATACGTCGGCACCGCGGTTTGTCGAGGGGACGCACGGCGATCCTCTCGCTCCCACAGTATGCTCTCGTAGACTGCCGTCCTCTAGCCGCGCCACCACCTCTAGCTACGTTCTTGTGGAGGCGCACGGCGGTCAGCGCCGCCACCTCTGGCGACGTTCGTGTGGAGACGCACGGTGGTCAGTTTCTCGCACGATACGCACATTCTAGACTGAGGCCCCGTTCATGTCGGTGTAGCGCTGAATGTTAGCTGATAGACGCTGTTAATCTCACTGTCTGCCGATGTAGTTTACTGTCAATATGCTCTGCTTAAGAAGCTTCCTTGCCCTATTCTGCAGTCAATCTGCTTAGCTGAGATGGCATGCCAAGGCCGATTAGTTGCTAAAATATCCTACCATATATTTATTGTGACGTAGATTGCCATGGTCTAGTAGCCAATCTGTTAGGTGAAATAGCTCTACACCGTTTTATACTCGATCTTTGTTGCTGCGATGGCCTTCGATAGTTCGATGGCTGTGTGCTTGGCCTCATTGACTGCTGAAACAGCCTGCCATAATTTAGCACTCAAATCTGTTTGCTGAATTAGCTTTACATATATTTCGTTACTTAGATCTGCTCATCCAAATATCTTGCCATTGCTTTAGACATTGACCTAGGTATTTTTTTATGGACTTCATAAAAAAGCATATATGGTTTTCCTGTAATATCTAGTAGAAGAACTAATTTGTATGTCTAACAGATGGACATGACTTGGATAACTTCTGCTCGAAGATTCTCCGCTGCATATGTCGAGGGGGTTGAAAACTTCATGAACTTTATCAGAGCTGAGTACGGTGGTCCGAAATCAGATGTGCTCTGCCCGTGTAGCAGTTGTATGAATTCAGTTACAAGACCCTAGTCAAGTGTGCAAAATCATCTACACTTGTATGGGATGTCGGTCACATATACTAGGTGGGTTCATCATGGTGAAGCTGTGAACGTCAATGCTATTGACTACGTGGAAGCAGCAGATCACCATCTTGATCTGCCTGATGCTCAGGTGGAAGAGGAGGAGGAGGTGGTGGTGGCGGAGCCAGTTAGTTTGACCAACATTGAAACAATGCAACGAAATGCTCGTGCATTCCGTGAACTTTCAACTGCAGAAGAAAAACGGTGGGCCCGCATGTTGGAACAATGCAACATTGCTGTCACCCCAGGAAATAAGCTGTCTGTATTCTCAGCTATGGTCACCTTTCTTCAGGTGAAGACATCTGAGCGGATGACCAACAAATCATTCAATGCGATGTTGGCTGCTTTTCGCAAATCTTTCCCAGATGCGTCTGAGCTGCCACACACCTACAGTAAAATGAAGAATTTCCTTCGTGCAGTTGGAATTGGATATGATATGATCCATGTTTGTAAGAATAATTGTGTTCTGTTCCGGAAGGATTATGCCAACTTAAGTGAACGCCCGAAATGCAAATCATCAAGATGGAAAGATGGCGATGCTGTGAAGAGGATTCCTCATAATGTTCTGAGACATTTCCAATTACACCAAGATTGCAGAGGTTGTTTCATGATGCTGAAACAAGAGAGGATGTACTGTGGCATTCTAGGAACCAGGAGTACAGAGATCAGAATGTAATGAGCCATCTATCTCATGGTAGTGAGTGGAAAAGCTTCAATGACAAACACAAAGAGTTTGCTGCTGACCCGAGAAACATTAGACTTGGCTTAGCTTCAGATGGATTTAACCCATTTGGCCACCAGAGCGCCACATATAGCATGTGGCCAGTGCTTGTTATCCCTTACAACATGCCTCCAAATGTCTGCACCAAAGAATCAAACTACATGATGACCTTGCTCATCCCAGGTCCAAAAAGTCCTGGAAAGGATTTTGATTTGTTCATGGAGCCTCTTGTGGAGGAAATTCAATAGCTATGGAAGGGTGTTCTCACTCGAGACCTATATAGAAGTCCACCAGCTGATTTCTTTCTGCGTGTTGTTGTAATTTGGTGCATCCATGATTATCCAGCTTTGGGCACTATGTCAGGGCGAACGACACATGGTTACAATGCATGTGTTCGCTGTGACAGGAATCCGCTGTCATACACAATACTTAGCAAGATCTGTTACATTGGACACCGCCGTTTCCTTGCCAAGGACAAGCCGCATCCTAGAGAATACCGAAGACATGTGTTCAATGCAAAGCATGAAAACCATGATGCGCCAAAGAGGCTCACCGCCGATGAGGTGCCAGTGGAATTAGAGAAGGTCAGGCATATTACACCAGGAAACCATCCTGGTAATGGTAGCGGGAAAAGGAAGCGTGGCACGGTAGAAGAGAGATTATTGTTTACCCGCAGGTCCACTTTGTGGGACTTGGAGTATTGGAAAGATTTGGATCTGCGGCATAATCTTGATGTGATGCACATCGAGAAAAATATATGTGACATCATTATCGGCACACTTCTTAACATTGAAGGCAAGACGAAAGATACCTTAAAATCTAGGATTGATTTGACACACCTGGGTATCAGAAAGGATTTGCAGGTGCAAGATGAAGGTAAACCACGGGATATGGCACCAGCTGTGTACAACTTGGACAAGGTAAAAAGAAAAGAATTCTGCGAGGACCTGTCACGTGTAAGATTCCCACATGGATTTGCTTCCAACCCTGAAAGGAGAGTCAGTGCAGATGGAAACAAGGTACAAGGGTTGAAAACTCATGACTGCCATGTCCTACTTCAAAGGGTTTTACCTGTTATCCTTAGAGGATTGGGCCGCCCTGACTTATACAGAGCAGTTGCAGAGTTGGGACAATTCTTCAAGGAACTCTGTAGTAGAAATATCAGGATAGATGCTTTGGAGCGTCTTAGAGACAAGATACCAACTATCCTATGCGACCTTGAGAAGATATATCCTCCAGCCTTCTTTGATGGGATGGTGCATTTGGCTATTCATCTACCTGATGAGGCACTACTTAGAGGTCCAGTACAGTATGGCTAGATGTACCCTATTGAAAGGCGGCTAGGCACTTTCAAGGGCTATGTTAGGAACAGAGCTAGACCCGAGGGTTCCATTGCAGAGGCCTACATTGCTATAGAAGCGTTGACATTCTGCTCAAAATACATTGAAACAGCTGATCAGCTTAGCAAAGAGGTGGGTGAAGACAATCCCGGGCTCAATGTTTTCGATTATTCTGTTCGAGTTACAGGGAAGAGTCGACAAGAGGACAAACCTAAAAATTTGGACAAAATGGTTTGGTATGTGTTGAATAACTGTCCTGAGATACTACCTTATATCAAGTAAGTGCAGTACTGCAGCTTATACATCATATCTACTAAATTTGCAACACATTCTTATATATTTAGATGTTTGACGCGATCACTATGTTGTGCAGCATCTACAAAGAGGAGTTACTGCCGCAAAATCCAAGAAACATTGACAAACTGGTTATGGCAGGATTTGCGAAATGGTTCAAGAACCATGTAAGATTTTGAAGTGCACTGCCAGTTTTTTTAATATATTGAGTACATAAGATGATCAGTTTGTATATTTTCTAACCATAGGTTAAGAAGATGCGGGAGGATGGGCAGGCAGTTGATGATGCCCTTTACTCACTAGCAATGGGTCCTGATACTCGGGTAAGACATTATGAATCTTGCATTGTTGGAGATGTGTGCTACAACACCCTTGCACGAGACGAAGGCAGGAAGACACAAAATAGTGCCATCATGAGCACAGATACGTATGACAAAGAGACAACTGAAATGTATGCTAACATAATAGACATTGTTCAGTTGCAGTATATCTCCAGTTTCGAGGATCATCGGTGTGTGGTTCTGTTGTGCTGTCGTTGGTATAACCTGTTTTCCAGGATCGCAAAACCCAGAGCTGATGATTATTTCAAATCCATCAATGTCAAGGCGGCGTACCAGACCAACAAGCCTTTTATTTTGGCAAATCAAGCAACACATATATTTTTCTTGGAAGACACATTTGCATGTAGCGATGACTGGAGAGTATTGCAAAGGTTTGAATAGAGGAATTCGTTTAGTGAAGTTGCACAACAAGATGATGCTTACACTGCTCCTGATGTACAAGATAACACAGATGTTCCTAATATCTTTGAGAACCATCACATCAATGCCGCCAGCGAAAAGATTGTCTGTCGTGCTGTGGACATACAAGAGTTGATCAAGAAGAAGCCAACGTTCAAGGACGTTGAGGACGAAGAAGAAGATGACACCGTGGGGAATTATGATTCAGACTGATACACATGGCGAAGATGTTGACGCTGCTACTGCGGATGATGATTACATTGCTTTTGTCGTATTTGCCTGTCAGAAGATGTTTTTTTATCTACTATGTGAAATTGTGTTTGCTATGACAACTGAAACCTGATGAACATGTTGTTTAGTATTTTGCTGTGAGAACATCACTTGTTATGTATGCTGATTTGTGTTTGGTGATTGTATGACAACTAAAACATGATGACATTATTGTTTAGTTGTACTCATATTTGGCCGTGAAACTTGAATTTGATGACATAGTTTGCTGTTGGACTGCAATTTGCTCGACGTCTTCGAATGAGAAAAAAGCTGACCCGATAGGGCCTCTGCCATTTATTTATTTATATGAGCAAAAGGGGATACCCCCTGATTTTCGTTAATAGAAATCATTAGATGTTCACAACACTACGCCCAGCCTGCTACACAGGTTTCATTCATTACTAGTTTCAGCAAAGTGCTCATGTCGTAGCCACTGAATACATCACGAGTGCTACATACACTGCAAATAAAGAGACAATCATCCTACAGAGCACATCGATTTTGCCCATTATCTTCACAAGCTCTTTCATCTCCTCATTGCTGTCAAGGCCGTTCAGCAGCTATTGCTTGGCCATGATCAGAGGAACTGCATCTTTAACCTTCTGCTCTGCATCTTCCTCTTCTGCCATTCCTTCAGTTACTCGTCCAACACCCCAACCTGCTGGTATTGGGATTCCTCGACTAACCAAATAATCAGCGTAGTTGCATTCCCCCACATCAGCAACTTCCCAGAAATACAAATCACACGAATCTTCCCTTTTCTGCACGAATCAAATTGGAAGATCATCAACTAAACTATTAAAAAAATCAGCAACTGAAAGCAGTAGAACAACACTTAAACATATTATTACCCCATTATTCGGGCATTTGTAGAAGACTCGGCCAGGGTTGCGGATTGTAGTTGAGACACGACGGATGACTCTGCGTGATTTGCAGGAGTGGCACCACACCAACGGCAGCAGGTTGCGATGAGCAATCGGCTGCAGTGCGCGTGCCGGCGGGGGTGTGATGAGACCCACAGGTGATGGTACGTGTGGTGACTTGGCGCATATCTGGTTGTTGCCTGCTGAAGAGCAGGTGGACGAGAAGCCAGTGGACATGGTTGCTGCGGCCAGAGCTTCTGATGCTAGGCAGAGTAAGTAGAGAAGAGGAGAAGCAAACGTTGGATATGTCAGTTTCATTGCTTGCAGAGTAGCATAGCACCATATATAGTCATAGTCTAGGTTTGGATTCGAACCAGCTACAGGAGCACGTCTTTCTTTTTTCTAAAACTCGGCAACGTCTCTTTACTGGTACACTAGCTTGTTCTGTACGCCTTCCCAAGTCTTTGATTTTCTTTCCCTTTTTTTGCAAGGAAGGAAGGAGGACAAAATTGAGAGTTCCTCGGACTCGAACCCAAGACCTCTCGGTTGAAAACCAAGGGTGCTAGTCACTTATGTGGCGAACGTTCCTTGTGAGGAGGATGGCAGACGAACGCATTTTCCTCGCAGTTTTCTTCCTATATATAAAAAAGTATGCTACTTGGTGTCCGCTTAGTCAAAAAACGATTGTGCCAACCTTGACCGTTGGATTGACATTCAACGTTTGTCGCGTTTCTTCAGTCTCTTCTTCCTCGAGCCGCCAAAGCCAAACCAGCGCCGGCGGGACCGCCTGCTCCTGCCTCCCACGGCTGGCTGTGATCTTCCCCGGCTCCTGTTCGTTCCCGTCCGAGGCCTCACCATTGTCCTCCGCCTTGGTTCGCTCGCCATGGCGCTGCCCTCCGGTGTTGTCAACATGGCCAACAACCGAGAGGAATAAGGAGATGACTGTACATGGTGAGGATGACAGTAGGGACCCAGCAGCGCACGCAGTAATTTTGTTTTTTAGGACGGAGAAGGGTATCAACTGGGTTGTGCGGGACCCGTGGCCCGTCTAGCCCAGGCTTTTATTTAATCTGTTTAGCACATGACCAGCCCAATTTGTTTTTTTCCTTTCTAAAAAATGGCTAGCCAGCTATTTTGTTTTTTCCAGAATAACCAACATAGGCCTACTTGCTTTTTTACGCCCCGCTGGGCCGGAAATCTTTCAAGACGAGGAGGGATGCATTTTCCCCAGAAAATGAGCTACAAGTAATAAGAAATGGGCTATAAGTAATAATAAATGGGATGTAAAATGAAAAAAATACAGCAAACCGGCAAATAGTTCCCAAATACTGTTTTCTTTCGGATTTTGATATTTTAAATTTCATTGTTTTTGTGCAGGTAAAATTTCATTGAATTTAAATTAAGGTATTTTTAGATTTAAAATTAATTTGAATCTGGCTAGAAATTTCGGGCTGTATGCTATTTGGGACAGATTTGGAGGCTGACTTGTGGATCTACTAGGTTGACGTGTACTTTGGCTTTGTCAACTTAGTCCACAAACGATTCTAGTAGCAGTGACCGTTGGATGTTAATCCAACGGCCGTGCTGCTTCTTCAATATCTGATCTTCTTGCTCCAGCCACCCAAACCAGCTCCGGTGGGACTGCCTGCTCCCGCCTCCCGTGGCCGGCTGTGCTGCCGCACAGGCCGCACCTCCCCACCCTACTTCATTGCTGGCCAGGCCATTCCTCTACTCACCCATACCTCCTGTTATTTTCCGGTGACGGCAGCCGGACCAGTAAACCCTCGTACTCCCCACCGTGTGGGCAACCATTGCCGAGTCTTCCCCGTCTCCGTGTTGTTCCCTTCCTAGGCCTCGCCGTCGTCCATCGCCATGGTGCTCTCGGCACGGCCTGGTCAACGTGGTCAACGAACGACATCCATCGGCCGTGGACTGTACGCGCAAAATAATGATTCCTCCACCTGACAGCTGGGACCCACCAGAAGGGCCTCTGTATTTCGCGAAAAAAAGTTCCCCCCGCTGACATGTCGGACCCACCAGCTATATCTTCGCATGCAAGGAAGTGCCTCCTTATTACGCACAAAAAAATGAATACCCACCCTGCTAGCTGGGACCCACCATAGTGGGAGGATGACTTGTGGGCCAACTAAGTTGACGGGGACGGAGGGCTTTGTCAACTTAGTTAATATGAACGATTCTAGCTCCAGTCACCGTACGATGTCCATCCAACGGCCGTAGTGCTTCTTCACCCTCTGGTCTTCTTGCTCCAGCCGCCTAAAGCAGCGCCGGTCATGCTGCATGCTCCTGCCTCCCATGGCCGGCTGTGCTGCCGCGGAGGCCTTACCGCCTCCTACTATTCCCACTGCTGGCCAGGCCCTGCGGCGACGGCAGCCTCACACCGCAGCCGAACCAGTGAACTCTTGTACTCCTCTCCGCGCGGGCTTCCACTGCCGCGTCTTTCCCGGCTCTGCATCGTCTGAGGAGTCCTGGATTAGGGGGTATCCGGACAGCCGGACTGTATACAACATCCGGACTATCGAAGCGTGAAGGTACAAGACTCAAGACTTCGGCCCGTGTCCGGACGGGCCTCTCCTTGGCGTGGAAGGCAAGCTTGGCGATCCGGATATTGTGTTTCCTTCCTTGTAATCGACTCCATGTAAACCCTAGCCCTCTCCTGTGTCTATATAAACCGGAGAGGTTGGTCCTTAGAAGGCCGATCACAATTACAATCATACATCATAGGCTAGCTCTTAGGGTTTAGCCTCTACGATCTCGTGGTAGATCTACTCTTGTACTACCCATATCTTCAATATTAATCAAGCAGGAAGTAGGGTTTTACCTCCATCGAGAGGGCCCGAAACTGGGTAAACATCTGTGT
The DNA here is from genome assembly GCF_018294505.1 of Triticum aestivum. Taxonomy (NCBI): domain Eukaryota; kingdom Viridiplantae; phylum Streptophyta; class Magnoliopsida; order Poales; family Poaceae; genus Triticum; species Triticum aestivum. The sequence goes on from NC_057798.1 coordinate 242,092,609, forward strand.
CCCTTGCTTCCTATTACCATCAGCCTTGACGCACAGATCGGGACCCCCTACCCGAGATCCGCCGGTTTTGACACCGACATTGGTGCTTTCATTGAGAGTTCCTCTGTGTCATCGCTGCAGGGCTTGATGGCACCTTCAAATGTCAACAACACAGTCCAGGGGGAGACTTTCCTCCTCGGACAGATTTTCGTGTTCGGCGGCTTTGCCCTGCGGGCCAATTCGCTTGGCCATTTCGAGCAGATCGGCAGCTACGCCCCTGGCCATCAGATCAGGTTCGTAAGCCTGAACTATACGGCAGACATTCGCGGAGACTTGATCCTCGACGGATTCGAGCCTATGCCAGGAGCACCGGACAGTCACGACAGGCATGGCTTAGACCTGCTATCGGACAACTCTTGGGATATCGCCCCTGCAATAGCCCCGGACTCAAATCCGGAGTAGGCTGCGTTGCCCAAGGACGGAGGGATGGACCCCGCCCCATAGGCCGTACCCTCATCGGCGGTGGAGCCGAACACGGGCCTCACTTCAGAGGAGGCCTGTGACTCCGAACCCCCAGACTCATATCCGGTTGTAGGTTCCTGTTCGCGCACTCCCGAGCTAGTCGAGCCAGGTTGGGCTCCGATAATGGAGTTCACCGCTGCGGACATCTTCCAGCACTCGCCCTTTGGCGACATGCTGAACTCATTAAAAACTCTCTCTTTGACAGAAAATTCCAAGCCGAACTATGTCCGTCTCGTGCGGAAAGCAGACGACAAAGAAATTCGTTACCCACCCAGCACCCACTTCATAGCCACGGTTGATGATTTAACCGACGCGCTTGACTTCGACTCCAAAGGGGTGCCGGACTTCCGCCTCGTCATACGACATATACATGGTGGACAAGCCCAAGGAGGACGACGGTGACAATCCGGAAGATAAAACCCCCGGGCAAAAGCCAAAGTGACGGCGCAGACGCCGTTCCAAGTCCAGCAACAGTAAAATAGCAGTAAGAGCGCCAGAAGGATCGATAATCCGGTCAACCCCGAAGGCAACAATGACCACACAGAACCAACGATGGAGAAGGACAAGCCAGGTCACGTCGAACACAGTTCGGAGCAGACGCTCGAAGACAATGATCCAGAGGGACGAGTTCATCAAACCGGCCTAGGATAAGAAGATAGTCCGGACAATGATGCATTCATCATCCGGAAGAATGCGTGGAACGAGATAACCTCCACAGAAAGCTTATGGCCACAGCAAGAAGTCTGAAGAAGCAGATGCAACGGCTTAAAGCCGCACAAGAAATGCTCAACCGCAGATGGAACAAAGTGCTAGACACTGAAGAAAGATATGGCGACGATCGCCATACAAAGAGCTACCAAAAACGCAAGCTACTGCCAGAATTCGATGACGAGGCCATTCCACCAAAGAGTGACTCGACCAGGAGGCCAGATGTACCACTTCATAACCGCAACAAAGCGGCTACCGACGCCGCGCACGATCTACGTGAGCACCTGGATAAGAAAGCTGGCGCAGCTAGGTCCATCTACGGATCTAAAGGACACACCCCGGCGAGGGACTGTAGTCATCAAAACGATTATGCCAATCAAATACCAGTTCGAAATAAACACCAGACACAACAACAACCGACGGCTGCCACAACACGTCCAGATACAGAGGGGCTGCTCACCCCCTATGCTTTACCGAGGAGGTACTGGACCATCAATTCCCACAGGGCTTTAAACCTGTGAACATAGAGGCATACGACGGAACGACAGACCCAGGGGTCTGGATCGAGGACTTTATCCTACAGATACATATGGCTCGTGGGGATGACCTCCACGCCATCAAATACCTTCCCCTCAAACTAAAGGGACCAGCTAGACATTGGTTGAAAAGTCTCCACGAAAATTCAACTAGGAGTTGGGAGGAACTCGAGGATGCTTTCAGGGCGAATTTTCAAGGGACTTATGTCCGGCCTCCGGATGCTGACGATTTAAGTCACATAATCCAACAGCCCGGAGACTCCGCCCGCAAGCTTTGGAACAGATTCCTCACTAAGAAGAATCAACTTGTCGATTGTCTGGATGCCGAAGCCTTAGCGGCATTCAAACACAGCATCCGCGACGAGTGGCCCGCCAGACACCTCGGCCAAGAAAAGCCAAGGACAATGGCAGCCCTAACAAGCCTTATGACCCGCTTTTGCGCGGGTGAACATAGCTGGCTAGCCCGTAAAGGCACCAGCGGCTCCAGCACATCCGAAATAAGAGATGGCAACGGGAAGCCACGACGTAATAAGAACAAACGCCGGAACAAGGAAGAGAGCCCAGATAACACAACGGTTAATGCTGGATTCAGGGGCTCTCGACCTAATCAACAAAATAAGCCATCTAAAGGCAGCAAAGAGGGACTGTCCGGTCTGAACAGAGTCCTGGACAGACTATGCCAAATTCATGGCACCCCGGACAAACCTGCGAACCACACGCACAGAGAGTGCTGGGTCTTCAAGCAGGCCGGCAAATTAAATGCCGAACACAAGGGAAGGGAAACACCAAGTGAAGACGACGATGAACCTCGCCAGTCGAACACTGGGGGACAGAAAAAATTCCCGCCAGAGGTTAAAACAGTGAACATGATCCACACGACTTGTACATCCACGAGAAGGCACGAACGCGCGCATAGAGACACGCGCGATATAGAGCCCATCGCACCTATACCTAACTACTGGATGTCTTATCCGATCACCTTCTACTGCTTGGACGGCCGAACTAGTATTCGGCGCGAAGGATCAGAGGCCTTGGTGCTCGACCCAATAATCAACGGATACCATCTCACCCACATCCTCATGGACGGCGGCAGCAATCTCAATCTAATATATGAGGACACTGTCCGCAGGATGGGGATAGACCCATCCAGAATCAGTAAAAACAACACCACCTTTGAAGGGGTGATACCAGGCGTTGAAGCCTACAGCAGGGGCTCCGCCATACTGGAGGTAACATTCGGCTCTCCAGGCAACTCCAGAAGTGAAGAACTACTCTTCATCATTGCACCCTTCCATAGCAACTATCACGCATTGCTTGGAAGAACGGGCTTCGCCCGCTTCAACGCATTGCCGCACTATGGCTACCTTACACTCAAGATGCCCGGTCCACGTGGTGTCATCACCACTAGCGGAATGACAGAGTGCTCTTCACGCGTAGAGGAACACGCGACGGCCCTAGCGGCCGGACTATAAGTGACCTCCAATAAAAAGAACATGACTGGTCGTTAAGACCACAAACACAGTTAGACGAGTCCGGTAGCCCAGATCGAACCAGGACACCATATATGTAATCTATAGCGGATACCAGGGGCTATCAATACTTAATAAAACCCCACACTTGGCTCGACCTTATTGGCAGGCCAACATCTTACACTTTTACTATCCATCGCATACTTACGTTGTACTCTCCTATGAGTTTTCTTTTTCCACAGTCAACGTTCGCGCGATACCCTTCCAGGATACGGCACAACGGAGACAAAGGCGCAGACGTGCAGCAGGGCCCCGTTCAACAAGTTTCTTTTTAGATTAAGCCCCTGTGTAAACCTTTTCTATTGCCTCTTGTTGTTTAACCATCCCATGGGTTCCATACCCATAGAGGATACTGTCGTTATTGGCATTTCGCCACGATAGACTTACGCACGTACCTGGAAACACAGGGTTTATAATGAATGGGCATTCTTGAGCCCATCATCTGTTATAAAGTCTGAATACCTTCGGGAGTGTTCGGCGTCATGAGTTTGGCCTTATATGCATCAGCTCCGAATCATGTCTTTGGTCAAATTCTGGGTTTGCCCGGCTCCTGGGTTTGCCGCCTTACGTTCCGTTATTATCGGCTAAGGTGGCCAAAGGAGAACTACTGCGATTGTGCCCTAGTTATTTTGGATGAGCACCTTAGTAGAGAAAGCCGAAAACTGACTGTCATGATACAGCGAGAGACTGATCAACCACTCGAAGACTCATCGGAATCTTTAGGATTCCTCCGCAATAACGAAGGTCCGTTCCCCGGTCATGTACGTACGCGCCCGTATTCGGATGCACGCGAAGGTACCAGGGGCTACATAGTAGCCCCAACTTTAGACTCCCATGGCTAAGCGAAAGTGTTACAGCTATATAGTCCGGTTGTCTAGTTCGACGTGCGATCACCTCCTTAATGGACCAAGACGTTGGATCAAGTGTGATTAAGCATATTTTTCACAAACACCCCCCGCATTGTATGCGTGGGGGCTGAAGCCAACGACTGCTAACTTTCGGATTACATATCTATATATATATATAAACGACTGCACAGGGGACGCAATCATATTTTCAGGCAAACAGTATAAATTTAGCCTTGTAATCAAAATAAACATTGTTTTTACAATGATTCGATTCATCACTCGAACAAGACATTCTTCGAGCACTGCGCCACTATTAGGCGGGCACCCTCTGTGACCTGCTGAAAGCACAAGTGCTCCCTAGGTGGTTTTGGTAATTAATGTCAACATATCTCTTGTTGGACTAACACTTTTATCTAGCATGTTTCAGATAAGTTCAACAATGGAGTGGCATGGACTAAAGGATGTGGGAACTCCTTCAAGATGCCAAGGACAAAGGATTGGCTCAAGCTTCAAGCTCAAGACTCTTCATTTTACATTTTAGTGGTCCAAGATCACATTGAGTCTATAGGAAAAGCCAATACTATCAAGGAGGGATGAGGTGTTGCTTAATGAGCCTCTTGCTTCATGTGCTTTGTGATATGCTCCAAAACCCTCAGCTACTTTCCCACTTCCACTAATGACCTAAACATAAAGCCAAAATCGGTCACACCGATTCTTTCTATCCGGCACCACCGATTTCAGATGTCTTAGCCACTGCCACAAACCCTAAGCAAATCGGTCTCACCGATAGGGATCTCGGTCTCACCGAGATGGGATTGTAATCTCTCTGTGTATGTCCATTACCAAAAATCGGTCTCACCGAGTTTGAGCAATCGGCACTACCGAGATTACAATGCAAACTTCCTGGTTAACTCATTACCAAAATCGGTCCTACCGAGTTTGTGTAATCGGTCAAACCGAGTTTGCCTGACCAACTCTCTGGAAAGCTTATTACCAAAATCGGTCTCACCAAGTTTGTGTAATCGGTCCTACCGAGATTACGTTATGCCCTAAACCTAACCATATCGGTCTCACCGAGTTGCATTTCGGTCCAACCGAAAATCCTAACGGTCACATTATTTGCTAAATCGGTCTGACCGAGTTTAACGATTCGGTCCCATCGAGTTTGGTAGATTGTGTGTAACGGTTAGATTTTGTGTGGAGGCTATATATACCCCTCCACCTCCTCTTCATTCGTGGAGAGAGCCATCAGACTGAACCTACACTTCTAGCATACATTTTCTGAGAGAGAACTACCTACTCATGTGTTGAGGCCAAGATATTCCAATCCTACCATATGAATCTTGATCTCTAGCCTTTCCCAAGTTGCTTTCCACTCAAATCTTCTTTCCACCAGATCCAAAATCTATGAGAGAGAGTTGAGTGTTGGGGAGACTATCATTTGAAGCACAAGAGCAAGGAGTTCATCATCAACGCACCATTTGTTACTTCTTGGAGAGTGGTGTCTCCTAGATTGGCTAGGTGTCACTTGGGAGCCTCCGACAAGATTGTGGAGTTGAACCAAGGAGTTTGTAAGGGCAAGGAGATTTCCTACTTCGTGAAGATCTACCACTAGTGAGGCAAGTCCTTCGTGGGCGACGGCCATGGTGGGATAGACAAGGTTGCTTCTTCGTGGACCCTTCGTGGGTGGAGCCCTCCGTGGACTCGCGCAACCGTTACCCTTCGTGGGTTGAAGTCTCCATCAACGTGGATGTACGATAGCACCACCTATCGGAACCACGCCAAAAACATCCGTGTCTCCAATTGCGTTTGAATCCTCCAAACCCTTCCCTTTACATTCTTGCAAGTTGCATGCTTTACTTTCCGCTGCCCATATACTCTTTGCATGCTTTCTTGATATGTATTGTGAATGTTAAACTTGTGCCTAAAACTCCACTTAAACTTAAGGAAACATAAAAACTGCAACTTTGGTACTTAGTGTCTAATCACCCCCCCTCTAGACACCTCTTCTCAAGGTCCCACAAGTTGTATCAGAGAATTGGTCTCCATTGCTTTGGTTTAATCACCATTGGAGGAAGATGGATGAGTCTACTATTGGGAGTCTTAGACATAGAGTGCCTATTCTTGATGGAGAGTATTTTCATGAGTGGAAAAATGAGATGCTTGTTATTTTCAATCAATATCATTTGAACAAGTACATTGCTAGCCCTTGTGCACCTTATGTTGATCCTATGCATCCTACCCATGATGAGTCAATTGACATGATTAGGAATCTTAGGACTGCCGAACTTATCATTAGAGGATTGCCTAGAAACTTGATTGGATGCTTGCCTACTTTCAAGTGTGCCTACACTATATGGAAATTTCTTGAGGAACGATTTCCAGATTATTCCTTGAAAAATCTTGATGAAATTCTCCATAAGTCTATTGCTTTGAGAAAGATGAATTCTAGTGATCCTATGTTTGGTGATCGTCTATTTGAGCTTACAAACCTTATGCGTGCCAAAGGAAATGTTGGGATTATTAGTGATATTATTTCCGAAGCTATAAAAAATCATAAGCAAGATCATTGTCAAACTCATTCTAACAAATTACCCTCTCTAGGACTTGATCCACCACATGACGATGTTGAACATGGATACTATGATGAGGATGATGATAGTGACTTCGATCTTGATGATGCAATGAGACATTTTGGTCTTATGGCAAATCTTCGGGGATATATGTCAGGAGGAAAGGAATGGGTTCTTGATAGTGGATGTACCGATCACATGACCGGAGATAAAGACATGTTTCGTGAGCTTGCTGATAATGATAGTCCTCGAAAGTATGTCACTTTCGGTGACAACTCAAAGGGTAAGGTGGTTGGCCTCGGTAAGGTGGCCATATCACATGATAGCTCCATACAAAATGTTATGCTCGTTGAATCTCTTGGATACAACTTACTTTCAGTATCTAGACTTGCTGATTTCGGTTTCAATGTCCTATTTACTGAAGTAGATTGCCAAGTGTTTCGTCAAGACAATCATAAAATGGTCTTTACCGGTGTGCGTAGAGGTGATCTATACATTGTTGATTTCACTAAAAAGGCTCAACTTAAAACTTGCTTCATTGCTAAATCCTCAAAAGGTTGGTTATGGCATAGACGATTAGGTCATGTTGGTATGCGAAACCTTGACAAGCTTATTAAAGGAAATCATATCCTTGGAGTTAACAATGTCATATTTGATAAGGACAGACTTTGCAGTGCTTGTTAAGCAGGTAAATAGGTTGGAGGAAGCCATCCCGTGAAGAACATCATGACCACAAGGAGGCCACTCGAGCTACTTCACATGGATCGCTTCGGTCCCAACTCTTACAAGAGTCTCGGTGGAAATTCTTTTAGTGTAGTTATAGTTGATGATTTTTCAAGATTTACGTGGGTGTTCTTTCTCGATGATAAATTGCAGGTCCAAAAGATCTTCAAAAACTTTGCTAGGAAGGCCCAAAATCAATTTGAAGTGAAGATCAAGAAGGTTCGCACCGATAACAGAACGGAGTTCAAGAACGCAAATGTGGACACCTTTCTTGACGAAGAAGGGATTTCACACGAGTTCTCGGCTGCGTACACACCTCAACAAAACGGAGTTGTTGAGAGGAAGAACCGGACGCTCATCAAAATGGCGAGAACGATGCTTGATGAGTACAAGACACCGAAGCACTTCTGGGAAGAAGCAGTTGAGACAGCCTGTCATGCAACAAATCGCTTGTATCTTCACAAGCTACTCGGCAAGACGGCATACGAGCTCCTCACCGGTAACAAACCCCAAGTTGGATACTTTCGAGTATTCGGCTCAAAGTGCTACATTCTTGATAAGTATTGTCGTTCTAAATTTGCTCCTAAGTCTCATGAAGGTTTCCTACATGGTTATGGCTCAAACTCTCACACTTACCGTGTCTAGAACAATTTCACCCGAAAGGTTGAAGAGACGGTAGATGTGAAGTTTGATGAATCTAACGGCTCGCAAGTAGAACAATTGCCAATTGATGTAGGAGACAAAGATCCTTCGGAAGCAATCCAAGACTTGTCTATTGGCAAGGTTCGTCCAACGGAGGTGAAGGAGAGTACCTCGTCCGTCCAAGCGGAAGCTTCTACTTCACGACAAGGTGAACCAAGAGTTGATACGGAAGCATCCACAAGTGGGACACACCAAGATGAGGATAACGAGGAAGTGCATCAAGATGAACGTCAACAACCTCCTTCTCCACCACGACAAGAGAACGACAACGCCAACAATGAAGAAGTCCAAGAAGAAGAACAATATGAAGAAGATGTTCAACGAAGACCCAAGCAAAAGCTTTCACGAGTTCGAGCAAGAATTGCTAAAGATCACCCCCTCGAGCAAATCTACAATGAAATTCAAACCGGGAGAATCACTCGCTCTAAAACTCGTTTAGCTAACTTTTGTGAAAACTATTCTTTCATCTCTAGCATTGAACCTATGAATGTTGAAGAAGCATTGGAAGATCCGGATTGGATAAATGCTATGCATGAAGAGCTACATAACTTTGAGAGGAACCAAGTTTGGACATTGGTTGAGAAGCCCGACAACAACCACAACGTCATCGGTACCAAATGGGTGTTTCGCAACAAGCAAGATGAAGATGGACAAGTAGTTCGCAACAAAGCACGTCTCATCGCCCAAGGCTACACACAAGTCGAAGGTATGGACTATGGTGAGACTTATGCTTCTATTGCTAGACTTGAGTCCATTCGCATCTTACTTGCATATGCTAATCATCATGATATCACCTTGTACCAAATGGACATTAAAAGTGCTTTTCTAAATGGTGAAATAGAGGAGGAAGTTTATGTTAAGCAACCTCCCGGCTTTGTCAATCCTAAGAAACCCAATCATGTTTACAAACTTCACAAAGCTCTTTATGGTCTTAAACTAGCTCCTAGAGCATGGTATAAATGCTTGACCAAGTTCCTTATTGAAAAAGGCTTTGAGATTGGGAAAATTGATTCTACTCTTTTTACTAAAAGGGTTAATGGAGAACTATTTGTGTGCCAAATCTATGTTGATGATACTATATTTGGTTCAACTAACCCTCATTTTAGTGAAAAGTTTGGGAAGCTAATGTCGGAGAAGTTTGAGATGTCTATGATGAGTGAACTCAAATTCTTTCTTGGGTTGCAAATCAAGCAAACTAAGGAAGGTACCTTTGTTTCTCAAACAAAGTACACCAAGGACTTATTCAAGAAGTTCAATATGCAAGAATGCAAAGGTATGTCTACACCCATGCCTACTAGTGGGCATATTGATTTGACCAAAGATAGTGAACCGGTTGATCAAAAGGTTTATCGCTCTATGATCGGTTCATTGTTATATCTATGTGCTTCACGTCCCGATATCATGCTAAGTGTGTGCATGTGTGCACGATATCAAGCTGCTCCTAAGGAATGTCATCTTAAGGCCGTGAAAAGGATAGTGAGATACTTAATCCATACACCAAACTTTGGCATTTGGTATCCTAAGAGGGCCTCTTTCGATCTTGTTGGCTATTCCGACTCGGACTATGCCGGAGACAAGGTTGATAGAAAGTCCACTTCGGGTACTTGCCAATTTCTTGGTAGATCTCTTGTGTCTTGGTCCTCCAAGAAACAAAACTCGGTATCCTTGTCCACCACCGAAGCTGAATATATTGCCGCTGGTTCATATTGTGCTCAATTACTTTGGATGACCCAAACTCTTAAAGATTCTGGGATATGTGTGAGACATGTTCCATTGCTTTGTGACAATGAAAGTGCTATCAAAATTGGTCATAATCCTATGCAACATTCTCGAACTAAGCATATTGAAGTTCGTCATCATTTCATTCGAGATCATGTTGCTAAAGGTGACATTGATCTTAAGCATGTTCGCACCGAAAAGCAATTAGCGGATATATTCACTAAACCTTTTGATGAGAAAGTGTTTTGCAGGTTAAGAGGAGAATTGAACATCATTCATGCTTCAAACTTGGAGTAGAAACTCCATTGGATACATGCAAGACATGAGCTTATGACTAATCCTTGATATTTCTCTTATGATGAAAATCTTATGTCTTGGATATATTTGTATCTTGCATGTTATCTAACCCATGTAGGTACTTGGTGGAATCAAATTCCATGATATTGTAATCTACTCACATCTTGAGCAATCTCTACATCACCAAGTCTCTACACTATGGTGGTTGAATCGAGGAGGCCACCCACCAGCCTTGAGGGTCAGATCTGGACATATTGGAGGATCTAGGGGGTTGGAGCTTCGGTTTAGGGTGTTAGAGCTCGAGGTGCGAGAAGGCGCGAGGAAGGTGGAAAAGAGGCATAGGCCTCGACCCCTTTATAAAGAGGGTGAATATCAAGAGTCCTCGGTGTGACCATTTGAGACTTATCTAAAAACAGACGGAGTTATACCAACGGCCGTCGTGGGGTCACGCACACCCATATTAATGGAAAATCCCGTAATAAGAGGAACACGATCTCTGCCTTGACAGGATGTGCCAATAAAACCGCCTCGTAACGCGAGTCAAGGTGGGGTAAGAAACGCCGGTTCGCGTTGGACCAGGCCACGATGCAAGGGCACGACGCTCGAAGATTGCCAGCGGATCAAGTTTATGCTATGTGAAGATCATCTTGCAGATCCAGACACGGTCTACGTGTTCAATAACCACTTTGGAGTATTCGGAGATGGAACCCGCCTGGCAATGCCGAAGACAATACTGCGCGCCGGACTCATCATCATTGAAGCCTGGTTCAGGGGCTACTGAGGGAGTCCTAGATTAGGGGGTATCTGGACAGCCGGATTGTATACAATGTCTGGACTATTGAAGCGTGAAGATACAAGAATCAAGACTTTGGCCCGTGTCCGGATGAGACTCTCCTTGGCGTGGAAGGGAAGCTTGGCGATCCGGATATTGTGTTTCCTTCCTTGTAACCGACTCAATGTAAACCCTAGCCCTCTCTGGTGTCTATATAAACCGGAGAAGCTGGTCCTTAGAAGGCCGATCACAATTACAATCATACCATCATAGGCTAGCTCTTAGGGTTTAGCCTCTACGATCTCGTGGTAGATCTACTCTTGTACTACCCATATCTTCAATATTAATCAAGTAGGAAGTAGGGTTTTACCTCCATCAAGAGGGCCCGAACCTGGGTAAACATCTGTGTCCCTTGCTTCCTGTTACCATCAGCCTTGACGCACAGATCGGGACCCCCTACCCGAGATCTGCCGGTTTTGACACCGACATCGTCCCCTTCCTAGGCCTCACCGTCGTCCACCGCCGTGGTGCTCTCGACGCGGCCTGGTCAACGTGGTCAAGGAACGACTTCCATCGGACGTGGACTGTACGTGGAGGTTGACAGCTGGGTCCATGGCCGTAGCAAGGAAGTGCCTCCTTATTACGCGGAAAATAATGATTCCTCCACCTGACAACTGGGACCCACCGGACAGGCCACTGTATTTCGCAGAAAAAACGTTTCCCCTGACTGCTGGGACCCACCAGCTTCATCTTCGCACGCAAGGAAGTGCGTCAGGGCAAAAAAAACTCTACGCCACCCTGACTGCTTGGACCCACCAGCTACACCTTCGCACGCAAGGAAGTGCGCCCGGGCAAAAAAACAAAAAGATTCGCCCCCATGACTGCTAGGACCCACCAGCTACATCTTTGCAGGCAAGGAAGTGGCTGACAGTCAGGACCCACCTGGTCGAAGCGTACGTAGCGTTGTCATCCTGGTCGCGAATGTGTACGTACATACCGGTCGATGTAGAGGCACGCACGTGTCGTAGTAGAGGCGCGCACGTAGCATGTACACGTACGTACAGCGGCCAGGGTGTAAGAAAGAAAATACAGCCACGTATGTGTACATACGGGCGGGGTCTCGAACGCCTACTCGCGCATACGTACGGCCAAGGCTCGTGTACATGGCTGGGTCGGAACGGAGAAACAGCGTCGTCGTCGTGTTCATGGGGAGGCAACAGAATGCGTCGTGTTCATGGGGAGGCAACGGAATGCGTCGTGTTCATCGGGAGGCAACGGAACGCGTGGGAGACAACCGGCTGGGTCGGAACGGAATGCGTGGTCGTGTTCATCGGGAGGGCTTAGACGGAACAGGCGATGGAAACGAGGCCTGGCGTACCGCACAACGGAGGAAACAGACCTGCTACGTTCGGAACAGGGTCCTGTTGATCGGGAGGGGTGTGGCGTACCGCAAAACGGAGGAAACGGACCTCCTACGGTCGAAACGGGGGTCCTGTTGATTGGGAGGGGTGTGGCGTACCCTAAAACGGACGAAACGGACCTCCTACGGTCGAAATTGGGGTCCTGTTGATCAGGAGGGGTGTGGCGTACCGCAAAACGGAGGAAACGGACTTGTGTTGGAGCGCTACGGTCGAAACGGGGCTCCTATTCATCGGGAGGGGTGTGTCGTACCGCAAAACGGGACTCCACGGGATACTATTCATCTCCACCGTCGACCTCCTCCAGCCTCCACGGGCTACCGTTGACCTCCTCCAGCCTCCACGGGCTCCTGTTCATCCAGCCTCCACCGCGCTCTACTCCACCGGCTACTGTTCAACCACCCCTCCACGGGCACCCCTCCACCGTCTACTGTTCATCCAGCCCACCACACCACGGGGTCCTATTCAACCACCCCTCCACGGCCACCCCTCCACTGTCTACTGTTCATCCAGCCGTCCACACCACGGGGTCCTGTTCACCCAGAGGCAACGCCACCGCTCACTGTTCATCCAAACCGCCCCCGCAGCACTCACTATTCATCCAATCGATCGGCTTCAGTTAGCAGCAGTAGCGAAGGAATTGCTCGATCGGGTTCAGTTAACAGCCATCGATCGGTCGCTCGGGTTTAGTAACGCGTAGCCTGCAGTGCAATCCCGCAGGTTCAGTTAGAGACCAACGCCTCGCTCGGGTTCAGTTAGAGCCAATGCCTCGCACACACGCGTGTACGTGTATGAGAGAAACGCGCATCTCTCGGCCCCCGACCTCCCACCGTAACCGGCAGCTCCCCGAAATTTTCCTAACCCTCGCTTCTACCACGGTTTTTTCCGTCATGGACGGCCCAAAGAATGTCATGCAGCTGCATCTCCGGCCCGCCCAGGACGAAAAGCCCATTTTCTGTCATGATTTTTGTCATAGAAGTAGGAGCCCACCATATCTGTGATGATACCGGGTTTTGTCACAATTATCGTCATAGAAGTGTCATATGTATGACAGAAAAAATTTTCGTTCAGCCCAAAATTTCACGGATGTGTCTTTTTTTTGTAGTGAGTCTGTTCGCTTCGTCTCCCTCGTTCTCTTCAGCTCCCGGCACAGCCTCTCGCCTTCTTCTCCAGTGCCTATAAAAGGGAGGTCGCTCCTCTCCAGAGTGAAACAGCAGAAGATCCTCTTGCTCTCGCCACAAAGTTCTTGAGCACAACGCTGCTGCTACGATCTTGTAGCGACCCGACCTCAGACGGTCAAGTCTCTGTGCTTACGTGTCATCCCTGGATCGGTATGCTGACACACACAGTACTCGAGGATTTATAGCAGAGGTAAATCACATGTATAAAATAACGTAAATACTATTACCTCAATCCAAATAGCGGAAGCAACAAGGTTGTGGATTCCCATCAACACCAACGGCAAAGTTGAGTATAGGAAATCGTAACCCTAACGTATCACTTACTCGTCGTCTGAAAAGTCTACAACATGAAACGTTGCAGCCCGAAAACGGGTCAGCACATGGAATATGATGGCAATATAACACATAGAGAGTAATGAAAGAATAAGCTATACTACATGCATATATGGCTGGTGGAAAGCTCTATGGTTACAGTTTTTGCATAAAGCCAGTTTTTCCCTACTACAAAGGAATAAATTTATTTAACTATCATGGTGGTTGTTAAACATTGAGAATGGTTGACAGCATCCTCAATCCCAATTAAAAAGTACTCATTAACAAACCCAACAATATTAAATTAGAGTAACATGTTGAGATTCACATGATATTCAAGTACTAGATACTCAAGATGTCCATAACCGGGGACACGGCTAATCATGATTAGTTTGTACACTCTACAGAGGTTTGCGCACTTTTCCCCACAAGACTCGATCGCCTCCGTTTGGTTTCTCGCACTGCATGGTGTTTGAGAAACGGATGACCGAGATATAGTCTTTCAGAAGCGCTAGCACCTTACGATGGGTAGACCGGTGCACCTACATCCCCTACATCTGCTAGTCCACCACTATAAGAGTTCGCACAACTTAGTCAACTATGCCAGAGCCCATAATGGCTTGTGGCTGCACACGTAAGTTACTAGTATGAATTATCTTATGATCCCTTTGAGCCTGGGTGGCGGTCCATAGGAAAATCACACGGTACCCCCGGGATTTCCAAAAAAACAGGCAAGTCCTGGTAACTCCAGGTGCCTCAATCCACCCAGATGTGTATTCAAGTTGCCACCTTAGATAAACCATTAATTATCAAACTCACATCTGTCATGGATATCACTCACCCAATCCACATCTACTAGCATAGCATGGCATAATAAGCAAACGTAGAAGTAACCCCCAAAGGTTTCATAAGTAAAACAGGTAATAGGTACTACCTCATCTACTTCCCATCCCACAATTTAATTAGATCCTAATCATGCAGTGTTTGAGGATTGATCTAATGCAATAAAACTGGGTAGTAGAAAGGTATGATCAAGTGTTACTTGCCTGCAATGTTGATGAATATGATTCGCACTCAAAACTCTTTATAGATCTACTCGTCACACTCCAGTCAATCTATCGTGGGCAAGCAATAGTAACCACACATAAGCAATCACTCAAAAGATCGGAAAGAACGAAGAGAACAACTCGGAAAACATCAAAACCAAGCAAATAACTCTTGCAGTATAAAACAATTTCTAACAGTACCAAAATCATGTGAATTTGGCCTTATCAGAGAGTTTAGGTCAAGAGCTTCGAGATGCAAAAAGAATCAACTCAAACGGAGTTATAAAACTCAAGTTATGATCAAACGAAGTTCAAATTCAAATCTGATCTAATTCAAATTTTTAAACTTTCAAAAACATGTTTGAGTTGTTTTACTGGATAGAGGAGATCGTAATGAAGAAGTAGGCGTTGGTTTCATCTAATTTGGATGAACGAGTAAAAAGATGTGAGTGTTTGAAGTACAGGGACTAATCTGTGAAGAAAATTATCACGAATAGGTCCTTGGCCGAAATTTAAAAATAAAAAGAAAAGAAAACTCTACCGAGCGAACGTTCGCTGCCGAACGCTAACTAACAAAACTGTTCGCTAAAGAGATCTAAACGAAGAACGTTCGTTAAATAACTAGTTTTTTAGAAAAACTGGGTTTTTAAACGGTAAACCGAAAAAAACTAAACCCTAAAGAGAAATAAACCGGACCGGGCGGTTTACCGGTTTGGTTCGACAGCGGCGGATCTCCGGCGAGACGGCGGCGGCGGCAGCTCCGGCGAGGTGCGGCGTGGGGCGGTGGTTCCATGCGGCGTCGGGGCAAGGCGCGGGCGGCGGCGCGACGGTGAGATGCAGCAGCGGCGGCGGCGTCGATCTGCGGCGGCGGCGGTGATCTGCGGCGGCGGCGGCGATCTGTGGCAGCGGCGAAGCGAGAGGAGAGGAGAGACAGCGACGGCGAGATGCAGCAGCAGTGGCGACGTCGATCTGCGGCGGCGGCGGTGATCTGTGGCAGCGGCGAAGCGAGAGGAGAGGAGAGACGGGCCCGGGGCGCCGTATTTATAGGCGGGGAGGGGGCGGCGCGAGGCTTGGAGGAGGGGGCAGCGCGAGGCGGCGGCGGGACCGTGTCCCGGTTGGACACGGGGTGCGGCGGCGGTGGGCGCCGTGTGGGAGGCAGAGGCGAGCGGCTGGGCTGGGCCTGGCTGACTAGCTGGGCTGGCCCAGTCGGCGGTAGGAGCCCTTTTTTTAAAACATTTCTCAGACTAATAAAACAAATATAAATAAAAATTCTATATATAGGCATATAATATATCTAAATTTGCAGAAAAAGAATTTCTACAACATGGACATTTCTATAGCCTTAAATAAACTACACACAAATTCTAATAATTCGAACAGTGCTCCTGCTCTAATAAAATCCAACTAAAATAATTTTAAAAATACCAAAATGACTTCAAATTAATTTCTCTCCAATTTTCTGATGTAGGGAATCATGTTACCCTATTTTCCATATATTTTATTTTTGGAGAAAAATAATTTGAATAAAACTCAAATATCCCAAATTGAAAAACAAATTTCAAATGGAACTTTAAATTTGAGTTTCTTTGAAACTCCCAACTCATATTTCATATAGTTTGAAGAAGTCATTTTATCTTCTTTCGTGAAAATCATTGAGTTGCATAAAGTTTCAGAATTGGAAATATTTTCCAAATGAAATTCAAATATTTTCAACACCCCTTGTCATTTAAATAAATGGAAGAAGTCATGTCATCTTCTCTCCAGGGTTTTGTGATGAAAATAATTTGAATTCACGGAGATCACAAATACAAAATGAAAGTTTGGGAAAGTCCTTTTATTCCCTCTCGTTTAACTTTTAAAAGTTTCAAATTTCACTCAATCAATCACCCAACAGTCAAACAATCAATCAAATCTATCTTTTTATTATAACATTCCAAAATTTAGAATTTTGGGATGTTACAAACCTACCACCCTTAAAATGAATCTCGTCCTCGAGATTCGGAGAGGCTAGAAGGAAATAGGTTAGGGTTTGGGGTCTTCAGAATCCATCGGTCGTCACTGGGGTCTTGGGTGCTACCACCCTTAGAAACATGGTTACGGTTCCATCAAAACTCATATACTCCATCCTTATTGTTGACAGTGTCGGTCTTCTCAGATCTCGGGAAAATTCCTTATTTGGGCATCTTTCGGTAGTGGCATAACTTTTCCTCAATCCTTCTGTCCTTTCAACTTGGTAAAGTTATTCCGAGACTGGGTCTTCTTAGCTGACGGGTCTGGCGCCAATACTAAACAACTATCGATATCTTCTGGTGGTCAACAATTTATGGTTTCTCCTGCAGAAAACGGGTCTGGGCTAAACCTCATCGTATAACCTACGGTTGGCAACAACTGCCGTGTACAAGGGGAAAAAATTGCTATACCATTCTATGGTTCAAACAAGGTTTAATATCATCGTCTCTCTACTATAGGTAAGTCACTCAGATTTACCATCCCACATAGCAAGGCGAATAATAAGAGTAAGTCGGTATGGTGATCAACCCATCCCGCACCCAAATCATTATCTTGTATATGGTTTAGCGAATCTCGCATGCTAACACTCGGTCATCCTCACAAGCATTGCAGAATTTTCTCTTGTCGACGAACCAAGTTCGGATAAATCCATTGATTCTGCAAGCCAAACAAACATCTATCGTTCCTTAACAACTCCCAGGTTTAGCGTTGCTCCTATAAAATCGTTGGTGGGTAAAGGCATATCCTCTTCCAAGGGTTTTCCTCCAGCAAGAGCGTGCTTGCTTCTTGGCAGGTCCTAGGGCCTGTGGGTTATGGCCCATCTCATCACTTGTATACCTTGAACTCATCATCGAGCAACTGATCATTATTCCAACATTCAACTTCCTAGCATTCTTAAATCCATCCAATCATACTGTCTTCCTTCTATTGGCACCAACTAAGACGTGATTACTCAAACTCATCATGGAATTTCCATTGATCCATATTTCCAACATCATACCTCCTTTATATCCAATAGTAATTCATCTCTTCATCCTCATGGGATATCCCACATACCGAGATAAAAAAACTTATACTTATGAAGTCCATACTCCGCTTCGTGGAGCATCATTATCCTTTCCAGGGTCAAGCGTCCTTACAGGGGAATATTGGCCATCTCTGCATGGCACTTCTTCAACTGGGAAACGTGAAACACATCATGAACTTCTGATAGTCCTTCGGGTGACTCCAATTTGTTGGCCACTTCTCCCATATGCTCTAAAACTCGATATGGTCCTACAAATCTCGAGGCTAACTTTCCCTTAACTCCAAATCATTTAACTCCCCGCAGAGGGGACACATGAAGACACGCTCTGTCTCCAATTACATAGACTACCTCCTTGCGTTTTTGAGTCTGCATAACTCTTTTGCCTGGACTGAGCTACCTTCAGTCTATCTCGAATCAACTTAACATTCTCTTCTGACTCCTTGATCACATTTGGTCCAAACAACTGACGGTCTCCAACTTCATCCCACATCAACGGTGTCTGGCTCCTTCTCCCATACAAAGCTTTAAAAGGGGCCAACTTCAAACTGGCTTGGTAACTGTTGTTGTATGAGAACTTGGCGTAAGGTAGATTATCATCCCTACTGGATCCATAATCTAATGCACATGCTCTCAACATGTCCTCCAGAATCTGATTGACTCTCTCGATTTATCCATCTGTCTGCGGATGAAAGGCTGTACTAAACTCTAGCCTAGTACCCAAAGTCTGGTGCAGCTGATTCCAAAACTTTGAGGTAAACCGTGTTCCTCTATCGATGGTCCTTGGAACTCCATGCAGACATACATCCTGGTTAAATATATCTTGGCCAACTTCGCACTTGTATAGGTGGTTTTCACTGGGATAAAGTGAGGCACTTTGGTCAAGCGAATCAACTACTACCCAGATAGAATCATATCCCAATCGAGTTCTGGGAAATCCGGTAATGAAATCCATGCCAAGTTTATCCCACTTCCATTCGGGTATCGGCATAGGCTGTATTAATCCTGCTGGCTTTTGATGCTCTGTTTTCACTCTCTCTGGCATACCTCACCTACGACTACATACTCCACAATATCCTTCTTAATACCAGTCCACCAGAAACACTCCTTCAAATCCAATTACATCTTGGTGTTTCCAGGGCGAGTCGAGTATGGTGAGTCATGAGCCTCTTGAAGTATTTACTTCCTGATCCTTGTATTATTGGGAACATATACACGGTCCTCGAACCATAAGGTGTCGTGCTCATCCTTACGAAAACCTTTGGCCTTTCCTTTGCTTATCCTCTCTTTTAACTCAGCAATCTCTTTGTCATCCTTCTGAGCTTCATGAGTCCTTCCCAATAATGTAGACTGAACTTCCATTGCTGCAACAAAACCTTTGGGAACAATCTCCAACTGAAGTTCCCTGAGATCCTCTGCTAACTTCCTTTGGTAATTCCCCCGCTTATGAGGGTATTTGTCCTTGTTTTCTTTATGGTTGTGTCCTATTTATCCACAAAGCATGTATGCTCAAGGTTTTCTTCATATCCTTTCCATAAGGCTTCAATTTCTGGGATACAAACCTAGACTTTGGCAAAGTCGACTTAAATTCTTCCCAAGCGGTTACCCCTTGCCATCCATTGATGATTTGGTACATCCTCCACCAAGTAGCAGCACCTTTTTCAAAGAATGGAAGATCATGCTGGGCCATATCCTTTCCGGCTATAGGGTTGTTCTCCATATGATCCTCCATGTCCTTTATCCATTGGTCCATCTCCAATTGACTCATCGGTCCAGAAAACATAAGCTCATCTCCATTCATCCTCTATTGGGTCCATGGGTTTTGGGGTGAGATAAGAGAGATCGAGAGGGATGCACACAGTACAATCAATAGTTTTGAAAAGACAGGTTTTATTGTGGCTGTCGGAAAAACATCAAACAAATGACAGCTCACAATCGTCGCATCTAACGTAAGTATATAACAGGGGTTTGGTCTTCTAAAGGTCAATAAATCTCAACGTCATCAAACTCTTCAGGTCTTGGTCATGTCCTCGATGGCTACTTCCGATCATGCTCGTCATTCTCAAGTTCTTTTACCAGATCATCTCTGTTAACGCGAAGTCTCTCATGACATCCTTTAATATTATTGGAGTTCGTTCCAACTTCTGGGTTTCAACATCCTTGACATGAGCCATGGTACTACTGTCCTTCGTTTCCTGACGAATCTCCGGTATCTCGAGGTATTGCTCCTCCAGTTTGGCTACTTTTAGCTTCAGGTTCCTGAATTCTTCAAGAATTGCCTCCTTGTAAAATATAGCTTCCTGCATGTCCATCTTAAACTTCTTGATGTAATACTCCAGATCCTGGCGATACACCAGCTAAGGTTAAACTGCATCATTTTGCTGACGGATGCTCCATTAGCCTTCTACCATTCAATCTTTCCATGCATCTGCATGCTTAACTCCGCGTGGTGACAATAGCATTGGCGAACTATAACATCATGAATGTCCATGTTTCTGCTCTTGTCATTTCCATGAGCTTATCATTCCATAGTTGATCTCTCATGTCTTAGGGTTTTATTGACAAAACTTTGAGTTCTAATGCTCCATGTTCCAGTCTTTCTCCGATACACCTTGATCTCGGGTACTGACAGCTTACAAAATCTGTCAAGTTCCATAAGAGTAGCTTTCCTTGGTCATACCAAATCTGGAAATTCTTCATATTCTCCTAGTCTTCAACAGTTGTAGTTTCCATTATCATAATGTATGGTAAAATCCTCTTCATTCCGAATGGTCTTAGTTGTCCGATATCTTGTACTCCTTGGAGTGGTCTCATTAGTCGAATCTTCGAGGGGTCAAAGGGAAAAGGGGTATAGTCTCACTAAAAGGAATTTTTGAATAAGCTCAAAAGAGAAAAGAGGTAAACGATTCTTTTGAAAAGAAAGTTGTAGAGAAAAATCTTTCCAATGGGCTTGCCAGTTTCTAGGGTCACGTCCTACAGTCAACATGTGCTCTGATACCATCTTGTAGCGACCCGACCTCAGACGATCAAGTCTCTGTGCTTACGTGTCATCCCTGGATCGGTATGCTGACACACACAGTACTCGAGGATTTATAGCAGAGGTAAATCACATGTATAAAATAACGTAAATACTATTACCTCAATCCAAATAGCGGAAGCAACAAGGTTGTGGATTCCCATCAACACCAACGGCAAAGTTGAGTATAGGAAATCGTAACCCTAACGTATCACTTACTCGTCGTCTGAAAAGTCTGCAACATGAAACGTTGCAGCCCGAAAACGGGTCAGCACATGGAATATGCTGGCAATGTAACACATAGAGAGTAATGAAAGAATAAGCTATACTACATGCATATATGGCTGGTGGAAAGCTCTATGGTTACAGTTTTTGCATAAAGCCAGTTTTTCCCTACTGCAAAGGAATAAATTTATTTAACTATCATGGTGGTTGTTAAACATTGAGAATGGTTGACAGCATCCTCAATCCCAATTAAAAAGTACTCATTAACAAACCCAACAATATTAAATTAGAGTAACATGTTGAGATTCACATGATATTCAAGTACTAGATACTCAAGATGTCCATAACCGGGGACACGGCTAATCATGATTAGTTTGTACACTCTGCAGAGGTTTGCGCACTTTTCCCCACAAGACTCGATCGCCTCCGTTTGGTTTCTCGCACTGCATGGTGTTTGAGAAACGGATGACCGAGACATAGTCTTTCAGAAGCGCTAGCACCTTACGATGGGTAGACCGGTGCACCTACATCCCCTACATCTGCTAGTCCACCACTATAAGAGTTTGCACAACTTAGTCAACTATGCCAGAGCCCATAATGGCTTGTGGCTGCACACGTAAGTTACTAGTATGAATTATCTTATGATCCCTTTGAGCCTGGGTGGCGGTCCATAGGAAAATCACACGGTACCCCCGGGATTTCCCAAAAAACAGGCAAGTCCTGGTAACTCCAGGTGCCTCAATCCACCCAGATGTGTATTCAAGTTGCCACCTTAGATAAACCATTAATTATCAAACTCACATCTGTCATGGATATCACTCACCCAATCCACGTCTACTAGCATAGCATGGCATAATAAGCAAATGTAGAAGTAACCCCCAAAGGTTTCATAAGTAAAACAGGTAATAGGTACTACCTCATCTACTTCCCATCCCACAATTTAATTAGATCCTAATCATGCAGTGTTTGAGGATTGATCTAATGCAATAAATCTGGGTAGTAGAAAGGTATGATCAAGTGTTACTTGCCTGCAATGTTGATGAAGATGATTCGCACTCAAAACTCTTGATAGATCTACTCGTCACACTCCGGTCAATCTATCGTGGGCAAGCAATAGTAACCACACATAAGCAATCACTCAAAAGATCGGAAAGAACGAAGAGAACAACTCGGAAAACATCAAAACCAAGCAAATAACTCTTGCAGTATAAAACAATTTCTAACAGTACCAAAATCATGTGAATTTGGCCTTATCAGAGAGTTTAGGTCAAGAGCTTCGAGATGCAAAAAGAATCAACTCAAACGGAGTTATAAAACTCAAGTTATGATCAAACGAAGTTCAAATTCAAATCTGATGTAATTCAAATGTTTAAACTTTCAAAAACATGTTTGAGTTGTTTTACTGGATAGAGGAGATCATAACGAAGAAGTAGGCATTGGTTTCATCTAATTTGGATGAACGAGTAAAAAGATGTGAATGTTTGAAGTACATGGACTAATCTGTGAAGAAAATTATCACGAATAGGTCCCTGGCCGAAATTTAAATATAAAAAGAAAAGAAAACTCTACCGAGCGAACGTTCGCTGCCGAACGCTAACTAACAAAACTGTTCGCTAAAGAGATCTAAACGGAGAACGTTCGTTAAATAACTAGTTTTTAGAAAAACCGGGTTTTTAAACGGTAAACCAAAAAAAACTAAACCCTAAAGAGAAATAAACCGGACCGGGCGGTTTACCGGTTTGGTTCGACGGCGGCGGATCTCCAGCGAGACGGCGGCGGCGGCAGCTCCGGCGAGGTGCGGCGTGGGGCGGCGGTTCCACGCGGCGTCGGGGCAAGGCGCGGGCGGCGGCGCGAGGGGTGAGGCGGCGGCGGCGACGGTGAGATGCAGCAGCGGCGGCAGCGTCGATCTGCGGCGGCGGCGGCGATCTGTGGCAGCGGCGAAGCGAGAGGAGAGGAGAGACGGCAACGGTGAGATGCAGTAGCGGCGGCGGCGTCGATCTGCGGCGGTGGCGGCGATCTGTGGCGGCGGCGGTGATCTGTGGCAGCGGCGAAGCGAGAGGAGAGGAGAGACGGGCCCGGGGCGCCGTATTTATAGGCGGGGAGGGGGCGGCGCGAGGCTTGGAGGAGGGGGCAGCGCGAGGCGGCAGCGGGACGTGTCCCGGTCGGACACGGGGTGCGGCGGCGGCGGGCGCCGTGCGGGAGGCGGAGGCGAGCGACTGGGCTGGGCCTGGCTGACTAGCTGGGCCGGCCCAGTCGGCGGTAGGAGGCCTTTTTTTTTAAAACATTTCTCAGACTAATAAAACAATTTAAATAAAAATTTTATATAGGCATATAATATATCTAAATTTACAGAAAAATAATTTCTACAACATGGACATTTCTATAGCCTTAAATAAACTACACACAAATTCTAATAATTCAAACAGTGCTCCTGCTCTAATAAAATCCAACTAAAATAATTTTAAAAATACCAAAATGACTTCAAATTAATTTCTCTCCAATTTTCTGATGTAGGGAATCATGTTACCCTATTTTCCATATATTTTATTTTTGGAGAAAAATAATTTGAATAAAACTCAAATATCCCAAATTGAAAAATAAATTTCAAATGGAACTTTAAATTTGAGTTTCTTTGAAACTCCCAACTCATATTTCATATAGTTTGAAGAAGTCATTTTATCTTCTCTCGTGAAAATCATTGAGTTGCATAAAGTTTCAGAATTGGAAATATTTTCCAAATGAAATTCAAATATTTTCAACACCCCTTGTCATTTAAATAAATGGAAGAAGTCATGTCATCTTCTCTCCAGGGTTTTGTGATGAAAAGAATTTGAATTCACAGAGATCACAAATGCAAAATGAAAGTTTGGGAAAGTCCTTTTATTCCCTCTCGTTTAACTTTTAAAAGTTTCAAATTTCACTCAATCAATCACCCAACAGTCAAACAATCAATCAAATCTATCTTTTTATTATAACATTCCAAAATTTAGAATTTTGGGATGTTACAGATCTTCCCCATCCCGGCTTGCGGCGTGCACCGCAGGTCGGGACAGTAGGCCTCCAAAACTACGCCTCTTTGTGTCCTGTATGGGAGAAGGGTGATAAGATTTTTGGGGAGCGCTCTGCGCGACTATTGACTCCTTCGTCACAGACGCCCCGGACTCCGATGACTACTTCCCCGACAACGACTTCTTCCCCAACATCGACAACGTCCTCAACGACATGGCTGGCGAGGATGTCGACGCCAAGTCCAGTGCTTCTGCTGCTGCTGCTGTCCCGTACGTGTTCTTGCTCTTTCTGTTAGAGGTCTTGTTGCAGTTCTTTGTTCTAGTGTGTGTCCTACATATGTTAGGTTCTACTTCATATATGCAACATGTCTGTCTGCTGTAGACATGTTTGGTTACAGTTCATATTTGCAGATGCTATTTACCTTCTCATTGTCAGATTGCATGACTAGTTTCTCTGCTATAACAATCATGTTTTATCTAGTATTTTTAGTAATAAAATCATATGGTAAATTGCTCATATTTCCAACAATCCAAAAACCTTATGATAGGAAATTTACCCCGAGTGGTTTTGCTGCTTCCATGAGACCTCCTATGTTTGAGGATATCCACTATAAGAGGTGGCGCGTGAGAGCAGTCTTATGGTTTCAAACCATGAGTTGCTATGATGCCACTCTTGGCAAACCTGAAGGAGAGTATGATGCTCAACAGGCACTAGCTTTTCAAAAAATGGATACTCTGTTTAAGGCTGCTCTCTTGAATGTTCTTGGTGAGAACATAGTTGATGCTTATTATGTGTCAATTGATAATGGAAAAGAAATGTGGGATGCACTCGAGGCCAAGTTTGGGGTCTCAGATGCTGGCACTGAGCTGTACATCATGGAGCAATTCTATGACTACAGGATGACTGAAGAGCGCTCCGTGGTTGAGCAATCTCATGATATACAGTCATTTGCTAGAGAACTTGAGCACTTCAATTGTATTCTACCGGACAAGTTTGTTGCCGGAGGTATCATCACTAAGCTTCCTCCTTCGTGGAGGAACTTTGCTACCTTACTAAAGCATAAGAGGCAGGATTTTTCCGTTCCCGATCTCATTGGTACTCTTGATGTGCAAGAAAAGGTGAGAGCAAAGGACACACATGCTCAAGGTATTGAGGGAGGATCTAGTGCCAATCTGGTACAGAAGAAAAAGTTCCAGCCCCACAAGTTCAAGAAAAAGGCAAGTTTGATGGAAAAGCAAAGTTTGATGAGAAGAACAAGGTTGTACAGCACACGAATTTCAAGAAGAAGAATGACAAGAAGAAAGGTGTTTGTCATGTGTGTGGAGATCCTGATCATTGGGCTCCTAGTTGCCCTAATCGCTATGACAAGCGTCATCTTGGGAAAGGCGGCAAGACCGCTAATGTTGTCATTGGAGACACTGACATGAAGGATGCTGGGTATGGTATATTTCCCACTATTCTTTCAGTATGTTATTCTCTTGATTGGTTAATTGACACGGGTGCTAATGTGCATGTATGCAGTGATATTTCCATGTTTTTGCTTATCAGACCACATGGACTTCCACCATTCTGATGGGCAACGGTTCAAGTGCTTTTGTTCGTGGTGTTGGCACGATCGATCTGAAGTTTACTTCGGAGAAGATCGTGCGGCTGAAGAACGTGCATTCATGTCCCCTCCGTCAATAAAAATCTTGTTAGCGGATCTCTTCTGTGTAGAGATGGCTACAAGATTGTCTTTGAGTCGAATGAATTTGTAATATCCAAGTATGGAACCTATGTTGGTAAAGGCTATGAGTTAGGAGCCATGTTTCGTTTATCCTTGTCAAACATTTGCAGTAAAGTTTTTAATCATGTTTGCAATAATAGTGAATCAAATGTGTGGCATTCAGGTCTTTTTCATGTTACTTTGGTTGCATGTCGCGATTAGCGAAGTTGAACTTAATCCCTAGTTTCACCACTGTCAAGGGATCTAAGTGTCAAGTGTGTGTGCAAGCTAAGTAACCTCGTAAGCCTCATACGACTGCGGAAACGAGAAATCTTGCACCACTAGAGCTCATACATTGAGATCTTTGTGAAATGAATGGTGTGTTGACAAAAGGTGGGGAAAATATTTTATGACATTAATTGATGACTCCACTAGATACTGCCATGTGTATCTTCTGAAATCTGAGGATGAGGCTTTGAACTATTTCAAGATCTATAAAGCTCAAGCGAAAAACCAACTTGATCAAAAGATCAAGAGGCTTAGGTCCGATCGTGGTGGGGAGTATTTCTCAAATGAATCTGATTCCTTTTGTGCGGAACATGGTATAATCCATAAGAGAATGCCTCCCTATTTGCCTCAGTCAAATGGGGTGGCCGAAAGAAAGAACCGTACTCTAACTGATTTGATTAACGCCATGTTATACACATCGGGTCTCTCCAAGGCATGGTGGGGGGAGGCGATACTGACAACATGTTATGTCCTAAACCGAGTTCCCACAAAGAACAAAGAGATAACTCCATTCAAAGAATGGGACAAGAAAAGGTTAAAACTCTCTTATATATGAACCTGGGGTTGTTTGGCGAAAGTTAATGTGCCAATTCCAAAGAAGTGCAAACTTGGGCCAAAAGCTGTGGATTGTGTTTTCCTAGGTTATGCTTTTCATAGCATTGGTTATAGATTCTTGGCTGTAAAATCTTAGGTACCTGACATGCATGTCGGTACGATCATGGAGTCGAATGATGCATCTTTCTTTGAAGATATCTTTCCCATGAAGGATATGGCTACCTCATCTAATCAGGAGATGCCTAGTTCCTCAAATCAGGAACCAGTCACAATTATTGAACCTGCCATTTCGATGGAACACTTTAAAAATCCTGTGGAGGAGAACAATGAAGTCCCTACTAGGAGCAAGAGACAGAGTACTACAAAGTCCTTTGGTGATGATTTTCTTGTGTATCTCATAGAATACACTCCCAGTTCTATTTCAGAGGCCTATGCATCTGAAGATGCTGACTACTGGAAGGAAGCGGTCCGTAGTAAGATGGATTCCATCTTGGCAAATGAAACTTGGAAGATAACTGAGCGTCCTTATGGGTGCAAACCTATAGGGTGCAAATGGGTATTCAAGAAGAAGCTTAGGCCTGATGGTACTATCGAAAAGTACAAGGCACGACTCGTGGCCAAGGGTTATACCCAAAAGGAAGGTGAAGACTTCTTTGATACCTACTCACCTGTGGCTCAACTGACCACTATTCGAGTTCTACTTTCACTAGCTGCCTCACATGGTCTTCTCGTCCATCAAATGGATGTTAAGACTGCTTCCCTAAATGGAGAGTTGGATGAGGAAATTTACATGGAACAACCAGATGGGTTTGTACTAGATGGTCAGGAAGGAAAAGTGTGCAAGTTGATGAAGTCTGTATATGGACTTAAGCAAGCACCCAAGCAGTGGCATGAGAAGTTTGAAAGAACTTTAATAGCGACAAGCTTCGTTGTAAATGAAGCTAATAAATGTGTGTACTATCGCCATGGTGGGGGCAAGGGAGTTATTCTTTGCTTGTATGTTGATGAGATACTAATTTTTGGGACAAATATGAATGTTATTAAGGAGGTCAAGGATTCCTATCTCGTTGTATTGAGATGAAGGATTTAGGATTGGCTGATGTCATTCCGAACATCAAGTTGTTGAGAGACGATGATGGTGGGATTACACAGCTGCAATCTCATTATGCGGAAAAGATCTTGAGTCGCTTTGGCTATAGTGACTGCAAGCCCTCTCCAACACCATATGATGCCAGTGTGTTGCTTCGAAAGAATCGAAGAATTGCTAGAGATCAATTGAAATATTCTCAGATTATTAGCTCTCTTATGTACTTAACCAGTGCTACAAGACCTGACATCTCTTTTGCTGTTAGAAAACTGAGTCAATATGTCTCAAAACCGGGAGATGTGCATTGGAAAGCTCTAGAGAGAGTTTTGCGTTATTTGAAAGGCACTACGAGTTATGGAATTCACTACACTGGGTACAAAGGTACTGGAAGGGTATAGTGACTCAAATTGGATCTCGGATGCTGATGAGATAAAGGCCACGAGTGGATATGTATTCACTCATGGAGGTGGCGCTGTTTCTTGGAAGTCTTGCAAGCAGACCATCTTAACAGGGTCAACAATGGAAGCAAAACTCATAGCACTAGATACAACTACAGTCGAAATAGATTGGCTTCGTCAGCTCTTCAATGACTTGCCGGTTGTTGAGAAACTTGTACCGGGTATCCTTATGAACTGTGACAATCAAACTTGTACCGGATAACATGAAGTCATCAAGACACGTTCAGAGAAAGTTAAAGTCTGTCAGGAAAATGAGAAACTCCGGAGTTATTGCATTGGATTATATCCAAACTTCTAAAAATCTGGCAGATCCTTTTACGAAGGGTCTATCACATAATGTGATAGATAATGCATCGAAGGAGATGGGTATGAGACCCACAACATGAGTTGTTCACATTGGTAACCTAGTCTATGTGACCGGAGATCCCATGAATTAGATGTGGAAGACAAGCTGTTGGTCAACTAGGAGGAGAGTATCCTTACTATTAACAACACCACTCCATGAAGATGCAATACTCTCCTAATCTGCATGGTAGGTTGATGTATATCTTAATGTGTTCTAAGTGGCTCATTGAAGTAGAGATGTTGTCCTGCAGAAATCTTTTGAAGAACACACCTATATGAGTCTGATTGCTAAACGTCGCAATCTATGAGAGTATGGTGCTCTCTAGTAAACACATGAAAGGTCTCAGAGTATGACGCATAAGCTCCACCTACGGGGAAGACCCACGGTAGCCAAGTATCGGTCAAGGCTTCTGTGAAGCTAGATTCACAGAAAACTTGCAATTCAAGGCCCAGTCCACTGTTCAAGTTGCTTACTAGTGTAGCATAGAGTTCTAGGTGGAAGTTCAACTTAACAGTCTCCACTACAGTACCGATATATAAAATAGTGTTTTGGAACTAAAGGCAAACTCTATGTGCCTCTAGGATCTGGTGGGGGATTGCTGGAATTTTATCTATTTATGGGCCAGCCCAATAGCAGTTTCACAAATTCCTAATAAATCCTAGAGGTCCACGCAGCCCATTCGTGCAAGGCAAGAGGTGGAACTAAAGTTTAGTCCCACATTGCTAGTTTGGAGGGAGTTGGACCTCTTTATAAGGGAGGTTCTTTCCCCATATGTATGAGGATGAGAACAAGAGGGACATCCACGCGCGCTCCTCCTCCGCCGCCAGCCTCGCCACACCATGCCTCGTCACGACGCATTGCGGGTTGCAGGAATGAGCCGAGCAGATGTCTAAATTTTTGCCATGCACAACGGGTATACGAAAGGTCGTGCGGGAGCTGATACGTTTTTCTGTAGTGGACAATGAATTTGAATGGCTCGCCTCTTCGGCTGAAGTCTGTTCGTTTCATCTCCCTTGTTCCCTTCAGCTCCCGGCACAACCTCTTGCCTTCTTCTCCCGTGCCTATAAAAGGGAGGTCGCTCCTCTCCTGAGTGACACACCAGAAGATCCTCTTCCTCTCACCACAAAGTTCCTGAGCACTGCACTGCTGCTACAATCTTCCCCATCCCGGCTTGCAGCGTGCACCGCAGGTCAAGACAGTAGGCCTCCGAAACCGCACCTTTTTGAGCCCTGTACGGGAGAAGGGTGATAAGGTTTTTGGGGAACGCTCTGCGCGACTACTGACTCCTTCGTCATGGACGCTCCGGACTCCGATGACTACTTCCCCGACGACGACTTCTTCCCCAACGTCGACAACCTCCTCGACGACATGGCTGGCGAGGATGTCGACCCCAAGTCCAGTGCTTCTACCGCCGCTGCTGTCCCGTACGTGTTCTTGCTCTTTCTGTTAGAGGTCATGTCGGAGTTCTTTGTTCTAGTGTATGTCCTACATATGTTAGGTTCTACTTGATATATGCAACCTGTTCTACTGTCTACTATAGACATGTTTGGTTACAGTTCATATTTGTAGATGCTATTTACCTTCTCATTGTCAGATTGCATGACTAGTTTCTATACTATAATAGTCATGTTTTATCTAGTATTTTAGTAATAAAATCATATGGTAAATTCCTCATATTTTCAACAATCCAAAAACCTTCTGATAGGCAATTTACCCGGGCGGCCTCCCGAGGCCCCTCATGGGGCGGATATGTCTAGGCTCGCCAGGCCCCTCGTCGCATTGCACGTGGGTGATGCGGTCCATGACAAGTGGGGTAAGAAGGCGCTAGTGGGCGCGGATAAGGATGCTTTCCTCTTTCATGCCAAGGGAACAAGGACAATGTGTCGGTTCTATTGGGGACATAGCATGCAGTTTCAAAAAATTCCTACGCTCAGGCAAGATATATTTAGGAGATGCATAGCAACGAGAGTGGGAGAGTGTGTCTACATACCCTCGTAGACCGAAAGCGGAAGCGTTAGACAACGCGGTTGATGTATTCGAACTTCTTCTAGCTCCGACCGATCAAGTACCGAACGTATGGCACTTCCGAGTTCTGCGCATGTTCAGCTCGATGATGTTCCTCGCCCTCTTGATCCAGCAAGGTGTCGAGGAAGTAGATGAGTTCCGTCAGCATGACGGCATGGTGACGGTGATGGTGAAGTGATCCGCGTAGGGCTTCACCTAAGCACCGCGACAATATGACCAGGGGTGTAAACTATGGAGGGGGGCACCGCACACGGCTAACGGTTGTTGTTCAATGTTGTAGGTGCCCCCTCACACACACACACACACACACAGATATATATATATATAGGATGGGTCTATTATGATAACACCCCTTAAGACCTTATTCTACTAACACCCAGCTTATTCTGCTAACACTTTAGAACCACACGGTACTCCTAAACCGAACCTCATCCCACCCAACTAACCGACCACAAACAGAAGAAAAGAAATTAAAAACCACCACCCACCCCACGCACCCCACCTCCCTCCCTCCCTCCCCGATCCACCTTCTGCTGCGGCAGACGCGCCGCAGCACCGCCCCGTACTCTTCCCTTGTCGGTGCCGCACCTTTTTCGCCCGACCCGCGGCCTCCTTCTCGGCGCTGCCGCGCACCAGGCCATGCGCATCTTCGAGGAACAACCTCCTCAGCTCATGCGCCTCCCTCTGCCTCGTCCTCGCGCCGCCCCGTGCGTACCTCCACTCACCGCTCCACCGGAGTGCGCGAGGATCCTCTGGCTGGATCAGGCGGCGACGACATCCCCTCCCCCACCCCCGCGCTGGATCCAGCCGGATCCAGCCCCGCCGCACCTCCTGCGCCTGATCCGGACTGCCTGCATCCCACGTCGGTGTCAACCTTCTCTCACCCCCGCGCTCCTCCGGCCGCAGCTATCTCCTCCACCTCTCCCTTACTCCTCCGCTCGTGACAATGACCAGGCCATAAATCCCGGTGAGTCCGTTGTCACCTCTTCTTCAGCGCACGCGGCATCGGTGAGAGGCCACCGAGAAGAACCTCTACTGCCCCCCACCTGTCGTTGCCTTCTACCAGCACGGGCAGCTGCTGCCGTCCATAGCGCCCTGCCCCGTGAGCCCTGCCTCACCGCGGCTCCTCAGGCAGCCGTATCGATGGATGGTGCTCGCGCAGTTCTCCAACTCCGGCCCAGTACCCTGCCTCTCTTCCCTCCCCTCCCAATCCCCTCCTTGACCCGGCCACCACTTTCGCTGCTCCCGAGTCTGGAGCCCTGCTCCTCCCTAACGAGCCGCACATCCTGCTGACCTCCACCCCCTTCTTTTTTGTGCAGCTCGGCTGCGAGCCACACGCAGTTTGCTGCTCATCTCCATGTGGTCAATGCACAAGCTGCCCCATCACGGCTCGCTGGTAGTGCTATCATCAGCAAGTCCGCTAGAAATACAGGGTGTAGCGTTCTGTAGTTCGGCTAGGGGTAGCACGGGGTTTAGTTTGTTTGAGTTTTCAGATTTGCAGTGCAATCCAAGCTATTCATTATTCTGTAAGATAAACGACTCTGCGTGGGCTGCAATTGTTGAAAAACAGAAATACGTGGATGAAGTTCATTGTGTGTGTGTTTTCTCTGAAGAGAAATAGAGTGAAAGATGCAGTCTGCTATTCTTTTGCTCTCGGGGTTCATTTTAATTTTCTCTTTGCGGGGAAGATGAAGTGATGCAGCTCGGTTGGATGCCTAGTTACTCAATTTTGTTGTTGCTGAGATCTGCACTTCATTGTGAAAACTAAAGTTCATTACCGGGATGGTGTAGTTCGCCTTCGCGGAGGCTGCTGTTTTTTCTAAGTGCAAAGTGTAGCCCATAGAATTTTTTGTAGTTCGACTGGTGGAGAGTACAAATTCTGTATGTGTGTGTGTTTGTAAAACAATCCGATAGATGTGAAGCTCACTTTGTTCTCTCACGTGGTTAGCTATAAAACTCCTCAATGGTTCACTATATCAATGCAACACCTGCGGTGTGTTTGGTTCTCAAATGTGGT
Source organism: Triticum aestivum (assembly GCF_018294505.1). Lineage (NCBI taxonomy): Eukaryota > Viridiplantae > Streptophyta > Magnoliopsida > Poales > Poaceae > Triticum > Triticum aestivum. Next base: position 242,125,239 of record NC_057798.1, read on the forward strand.
TTACTTTTGAGAGTGATGGTGTTCACTTGCGGCCAACATGAATGTGCTAAAAATTTAGCGAAACAGTGAGATGGTAATGCAGTCCACTTCGATATATGATGTGGTTCACTTGCCCTAGTCTCTGCGGTCCACTCTCGTTCATAAAAATTAAAAAGTATGAAAGAAATACAACAAAAACTCATGAGGTTCACTTTTGATAGTGTTGCGGTTCATTTTCGGGAGTGTTGCGGTCCACTCTCGTTCAAAAAAAAGTTGAAAAAAAGACAACAAAAACTTTTGCGAGAAAAGTTTATGTCCGACCAAAAGAAATCATGAAGTTCACTTGACTGCCTGCTGCAGTGCGGTTTCCGTTTGAAGCAGTGTGTTCTTCTGTCCGATGAAAGGTCCACTCGCTTGGTCAACGCGCGTAAAAAATTAATAAGTATAAAAAAGACAACAAGTACTCATGAGGTTCACTTTTGGTAGCGTTACGGTTCACTTTCGGAAGTGTTGTGGTCCACTCGTTCGGAAAAGAGTTGAAAAAAAGACAACAAAAACTTGTGCGAGAAAATTTGTGTTTGACAAAAAGAAATCATGAAGTTCACTTGACTGTCTGTTGCAGTGCAGTTTTCAGTTTGAAGCAGTGCGTTTTTCTGTCCGACGACGATTTTGGTGTCACGAAAAAACAGAGTGTCCGCTTTTTGCTAATTTTAAAACTGCTCTTAAACCGTAAGGAATTAGAGATTGTATTCTACATGAAAAAGTTGTGTCTCGTCGATATATTTCCAATGGCATATCATTTGAATCATTTCGACAACCGGTTTGTAAAAATTTCAAAAAAACGGCCGCCGCCACTCGTCCTCCGTCGCACGTTTTTCAAAATTAACTTAAAACCTAAGCAATCTCAAAACCATTCCTACATATGATAGTTGCGCCTTGTCCATAGCTTTCCAACGATGTATTACACGCCTTGTTTCGACAAACGGTTCAAAAACTAGAGCGAAAACAGTACCGAAAATTTGAAAAAAATTTGAAAGACAGGATTCCGCGATTTAGTAAATTTGAAACTGCTCTTAAACCGTAATGAATTAGAGAAAGATTTATATATGAAAAAGATGCGCCTCGACGATATCTATCCAACAGCGTATCATTTGCTTCATTCAGACAAGCGGTTTAGAAAAAAACGCGAAAACACGCTCGCTGCCACTCGTCATCCGCCACACTATTTTCAAAACTGCTCTTAAACCGTGTGGAATCTCGAAAAGTCTTCAACATGTCGAAGTTGCGCCTAATCCATAGCTTTTCAATGGTATATTACACGCCTCATTCCGATAAACGGTTAAAAAATTAGAGCGAAAACAGTATTGAAAAAACACCGCGTGCAATTTTTTTCGACACGAAGTTCACTAGTCTCTATTGCAGTGCTCGTCGTCAAAATGATGCAGTGCGCTTCTGTTGAGCGTGCAGTGCCGAAGTGGTGTGCAGAATAGTTATTCTACTAATATTAGCAAAATAGACCATCTGTATATATATTGGGGGGAGGAGAGGAAGCCAAGGGGGCGCCCCAAGTAGGAGGAATCCTACTTGGGGTCCTCTTCCAATTCGGCCAACCCCCCTCTCCTATTCCTATTCTAAGTAGGAAGGGAAGAGGGGGAAGGGGGAATCCTATTCCCTTTTTCTGTTCCTCCTTCCCCTTTCCTTCTATAATTTGGCCAGCCCATATGGGGGGGCACCAGCCCCTTTGTGGCTGGTGCATTTCCCCTCTTGGCCCACTAGGCCCATATCGTTTGCCAGGGGTGCCCGTAACCCCTTCCGGTGACCTGATAAGTACCTTGTGCTTCCCGAAACACTTCCGGTGTCCGAATACCATCGTCCTATATATATATATATATATATATATATATATATATATATATATATATATATATATTAATCTTTACCTCTGGATCATTTTGAGACTCCTCGTCATGTCCGTGATCTCATCCGGGACTCCGAACAACATTCGGTCACCAAATCACATAACTCATATAATAAAATATCGTCATCGAACGTTAAGCGTGCGGACCCTACGGGTTCGAGAACTATATAGACATGACCGAGACACCTCTCCGGTCAATAACCAATAGCGGAACCTGGATGCTCATATTGGCTCCTACATATTCTACAAATATCTTTATCGGTTGAACCGTTATGACAACATACGTTATTCCCTTTGTCATCGGTATGTTACTTGCCCGATATTCGATCGTCGGTATCTTCATACCTAGTTCAATCTCGTTACCAGCAAGTCTCTTTACTCGTTCCATAATGCATCATCCTGCAACTAACTCATTAGTCACTTTGCTTGCAAGGCTTCTTATGATGTGCATTAACGAGAGGGCCCAGAGATACTTCTCCGATACTCGGAGTGACAAATCCTAATCTTGATCTATGCCAACCCAACAAACACCTTTGGAGATACCTGTAGAGCATCTTTATAATCACCCATTTACTTGTGATGTTCGATAGCACACAAGGCATGCCTCTGGTATCCGGGAGTTGCATAATCTCATAGTCGGAGAATATGTATTTAACATGAAGAAAGCAATGGCAATAAAATTGAACGATCATAATGCTAAGCTAACGAATGGGTCTTGTCCATCACATCATTCTCCTAATGATGTGATCCCGTTTATCAAATGACAACACATGTCTATGGTTCGAAAACTTAACCATCTTTGATCAACGAGCTAGTCTAGTAGATGCTTACTAGGGACATAGTATTTTATCTATGTATACACACATGTATCAAGTTTCCGGTTAATACAATTCTAGCATGAATAATAAACATTTATCATGAAATAAGGAAATATAAAATAACAACTTTATTATTGCCTCTAGGGCATATTTCCTTCAGGTTCCCAAAAGCAATCTCCAAAGGTTGCCATTTTGGTGTAAGAATACCAGGACAGCGGGCGCGCCAGGACGGAGGTCATCGTCAAGCCCACTGGCGCGTCATGGACAGAAGCTTTTGCAGGAGAAGACCACCTTTAGTCAGGATAGGTTGTACTCATGTTCCCCTTCGAATTTGGCTATTGTGGCAACCCTTCCCGCCTAGAGTTTTTGGGGGAAGAGGACTAAGGCCAATGTATATACATGTCGTCTATTCTAAAATCGATGATACAATAATATTCTGCAATAATCTCGTACTGCCGGAATAAAGATCTGGTACTGCTTCTGCATAACACAACCGTACTTCTTTTTCGTAAAGTCGGCACTGCTCTTCTGTACTTGCGTAGTAATTCACTAATAGATTCTAAACCATTAATCGAAATTGCGCAAATGATATACCATTGGAAAGCTACAAAAATTTCTCAACTTTTTTATATTGTAACTTGCTTCACTTTTTTTGATTTTTTATTATGAATTTTCAAAAAACAGAAATCATCACAAGCTGAATAAAAAGTGTTTTGACCGAAATTCTTTAACCACTTATCGGAATATAGCATATGATATACCGTTGAAAAGCTACTGAAATTTACAAACATTTTCATGTTTTAAGTTTTTTCAAATTTTGCTCAGTTTTGGAACAGTTTTGAAAATACTAAAAAACTGTTTTTATTAAAAGATGATCATGAATCATTTTTGGATATCGAAATGATGCAAATGATATGGCGTTGGAAAGGTAGTGAAATTCCCATCTTTTTCGTGTATTTTTTTCAAATTTTACACATTTTTTGAGCAGTTTTGAAAATACCGAGATTCATTCAAAATAGACGAACAATAATTATATATTAATTTTTTAACCACTTCTCAGAATAGCGTAAATGATATACCGTTGGAAAGCTACTGAAATTTACAAAAAAAAATTATAAGTTTTTTCTAATTATGCATAGTTTTGAAACAGTTTTGAAAATACTAATTTTTTTTATATCTATTAAAATATGATCATTGATGTTCTTTGGACCTTGGAATGATGCAAATGATATGGCGTTGGAAAGGTATTGAAATTTAGCAAATTTTTGTGTTTTAACATTTTTCTAATTCTTCACGGTTTTTGAACAATATTCAAAAATACCAAGATTTTTCCTATTACAAGGAAACATAGTATTGTACTTCTGTGGAATATGAGTTTCTTACTGCCCGACAATAAAGAAGTTTCTGTACTTCTCAAAGTGATTAAATTGTACTGCCCATAATTTTTTTCTAGAGAACTCAAATTCTCTCCACATGTACCCTTGTACTTCTGTGCAATATTAGTTTCTTACTGTCCGATAATAATAATAATAATAATTGTACTCCTCGAAATAAATAAATTGTACTGCTTGGATTTATTTTAAAAGAACACAATTTTGCCTTGTACTTCTGTGGAATACGAGTTTCGTACTGCTCTGCAATAATATTTTTTTGTATTACTCAAAATGATTAAATTGTATTGCTCATAAATTATTTTACATAAGTCATTTTCCTTCGACATGTATCTTGTACTTCTTGGGAATATCAATTTTGTACTTCTTAATCTTATAGGGTTTGTACTTCTCAATTACACAATTTTCATTAAGGATAGTTTTGCATTTTTATCTGCACTGCTGATTGTCTTCACTACAGAGAACCTTTTTCGCACTTCCCTAAGCTTGCTAATTTCACAGCTCCAAGTAGCAGCTGCAAAAGATGAGTACCAAATTATCATAAAGGACACCCTGTACTGCTACTTCAAACTACATGGTACTTCTCTCAGTGTAACTATGGTACTACCTCCCTAGCAGGAATAATTCTCAGCAGGTACGTCCTTGCTCGCATGCTGTACTGTTCTGTACTTCTACCTAAATATTGTATGTACTTCCCATTACTGCCACCTTTGCACTTCCCGTAATTCTCCACTCAGGAGGTCAAAATTTCATTCAATCTCCTCGCCGCCCGCCGGAGTAAAAAGAATGCCTCAGAATGCCACGACGAAGAGAAGTACATTTTATCCTCGCACCTCTCGCTGGAGAAGGAGCTCGTGCTTGTGCTCGGCGTTGGAACCCGTAATGACCCCGCACCCGTAGAATACGAGTTTCGTACTGCTTTGCAATAATTTCTTTTTGTATTACTCAAAATGATTAAATTGTATTGCTCGTAAATCATTTTACATAAGTTAGTTTCCTTCGACATGTATCTTGTACTTCTTGGGAATATCAGTTTCGTACTTCTTGATCTTATAGGGTTTGTACTTCTCAATTACACAATTTTTATTAAGGCTAGTTTTGCATTTTTATCTGCACTGCTGCTTCAAGATATTTTGTACTGCTACTCTTCACTAAGAGAACCTTTTTTGCACTTCCCTAAGCTTGCTAATTCCACAGCTCCAAGTAGCAGCTGCAAAAGATGAGTACCAAATTAGCATAAAGAACACCCTGTACTGCTACTTCAAACTACTCGGTACTTCTCTCAGTGTAAGTATGGTACTGCCTCCCTAGCAGGAATAATTCTCAGCAGGTACTTCCTTGCTCGCATGCTGTACTGCTCTGTACTTCTACCTAAATATTCTATGTACTTCCCATTACTGCTACCTTTGTACTTCCCGTCGAACACCTTGATGGTAGGGATACATAGGCTACTACCAATCTATTTCGCCGCTGCTCGAGCTAAGCCGCTACGCCGGGGCGCGCCTCTGCCCGGCGCCCCGTACCGCCGCCATCCATGGAGATCTCCCTGGACACGCTGCTAGGCGTGCAGCGGCACGGGTAGGACCTGGCCTATCGCCTCGCACAGGGTGTCTCGGGGCTGCGCCTCCACCTCCACGTGCAGACGCCGCAGCTCCCGTGGCCCGCCCCGCCGCTCAAGCTCCTCCGCTTCGACATCAAGCTCCCGGCCACCCCCTTCGCGGTCGGCGTCGACCTCCCGGCTGTGGCCGTCACGTCCTTCATGGAGATCGACGGCCGTCTCGGGCAGGCCGGGTTCGACCTCGGCGCCTCCGTCGACGGCGCCATGCAGCAGCTGTCGCGGTAGCTTCCCGCGCCGTTTCGCGCACGGGGTGGAAGTGGGAGGGGGCCGCCACTCCGCCGACGCCCGCGGTAGCGGTGGACGAGGGGGAAGCGGGGCTCGCCGTGGAGAGGGCTGCCGAGGGCGGGGTAGCCTTGGAGGGTGTCGGGGAAGGAGGCTCCCTTGAGGAGGTGGCTGCGGCGGCGGCGGCGGCCACTAGGAGTGCTGCTGCCGCCAGTGCAGCCGGGGTCGGGGCCGAGGGTGCTTGGTCGGGGGATCTGTTTTTGAGATACGGGCAGGTGTTGTCTGGTCAGGTCGGTCTCTGATTCAAAACTACCTTATATAGGGGCTTGCCTATTGTAGAATATTATTCTACAATCAGTTGTAGAATATAGGCTACTCTCCACCGAAGAGAGGGGTCAAATCATGAGACCTCCCGAGGCAGTTCATACTTGTACCCATTCATACTCATCCTCCCCCATGAGGCAATCCACCACAAAGCACGAGTAGGGTCTTACAACGCAAGGTGGCCCGAACCTGGGTAAATTGCCATGTTGTGTCTTCCTTTGCTCTCGCTCGAGCACGCAGGAGCATCGTCTTGAGGTGGTGAGCAGCGAGGCAGAGCTTAGTGGAGTTCTGTGAGCACACTCCAGAGTTCGAACCTGTTCTTGGGTCACTCGATTCCTGATTCCGACATTTGGCGCGCCAGGTAGGGGTGTGCCGAAGTTCCTCCGCTTCGCTCCGTTCCTACTTTGCCGTCCCCATGGCCGATGCTCATCGTGTTCGCACTAGTGCAAAAGGTGGTAGCAACAACTCTCATTGGTGGTGCTCCATTTCCAACCAACGCCAGCACTATTTTTTTCAAATAGTGGTGGCGTCGGCTTATTTAGTACGACATTAGTAGATGCATAGCGCTGGCATAGGAATTCCAGTGTACGTCATTAGTATGTGGGCCCAGTCATCCTCCCTATGGCACCCGATCCGCATGGAGTAGGGGGCCTTCGCACGTCAGCCCAGGATAACACCCGACGCACGACAGGTCCATGATACAGCATTCCAGGTACAAGAATATTCATCAAAAACATGTGTATATTATTACATCAGTGATGAATATAATCTTCTGGCATAGCCCTAAGGCTATTTACATGGCAACAGAAGTCTATTAAAATGGTGGCGGAAGTCTTGGCAGCATATCACTCTGGATGGGCTCCACAACTCACAAGACTGGCAAGATTACGGCCTAGCATGACGGAACAACGAACAATACATGCATGACCTACAAAACTAGCATGACACGCCAGGTCAGTACATTGAATGTACTTGCAAGACAACCAAATACATAGCATCCAAACAAGCAGAAGACAAAGCAGGAACCAAGCGTATGCAACAACCTAGCTCATATCAGAAACTAAGCATGGCATAATATCAACCGAAGACATAAATCAAACTAACCTCATGGCATCTACTAGTATGGCAACAACATGGCATAGAAAATTTATTTCTAACATGTCAACAGCAAAACATAGCATATCATCTCAATCATATCAACCAAAGCATGGCATGGCATCATGAAACTATGCTGAAAGTGAACTACCAATCATATCAAATGCAGACATAGCATGTTAACTGTATGCAACCATCTCATGTTCTACCATGGTTCTTTAAATGCAAACATATTACTCATGCAATGCCACCAAACTTGTGCACTGAGTCCCTCGGACTCTCTTACCAACAGTGATCACCTCATTTCCTGATCACAAACAGAGACAAACTCGTGATCCTTATGGCGATCACAACCACAACCAATACTAGCCCGTGATCCTTACGGCGATCACAACCACATTAATCAGCATAATTATTTCAGGTTTATCCTCCATTTCGACCAAGACCCGACAGTGTACCCTACTACGAACTTCTGCCCATGACCGAGGACGCGACTATCGATAGTTTAAATACACTCTGCAGAGGTAGCGCACTGTACCCACACCACAGAACCCATGGCCTCGTCATCCCATTCAGGTGGACCAACGGCGTTCCGACAAAACCGATCTACTACGATGACACTCTCCCGGCCACTCCGACTCACTCCCCTCTGGGCTAAGTCATGGGTGGCCCTGTGTCTACCTAAAGACACCTCAAACCACCGTCGTGGCAAAACATAAACGATCCCCCACGGGGACAACAACGTGCAAAATCCAACTATTAGCACACAAGGCTTATGTACGCCTACCTGATCAGGGTAGCGCGCGCCCATAACCTTCCCTCGTTGGAGGCACCGGCGAGAGGCACGACAATAGACCGCATTAGGGCCGTCCCATACCGACAAATGTGGTTGCACTAGAAAAGTTCGATTTGGCGGCACTATGACTCGATCCCATCGATGACGGACGAGGTTTGTTATCATTAAGTCATTTTATTACCTTCTCCATCATCATGAACATGAATGCAACAATGAGCATACATCATACAAATGCTTTAATAACATATCGAACTTCTCAAGTGAACAACTACAACATAAAGAACATAACAATACCAAGTACTAACTTATCCACGGTGTATCATAGCATTTTATAACGATGACATGAAAATAAAGTAGAGTAGTGACATGGCATTATAAATATCAACATTCTAACTATCATGGCAAGAGATAGCATAAAACACAGGCATGCATGGTAAGCATAACAGAATAACTGCAGATAAAAACGATAAGCAAAAACTGCAACTACACACACAAGGTGCAAGCAAAGTCAACATGCAAGTTCAGGGCTCATGATACGAGGTTGGCTTGCCTGGGGGTCAACAAATACTCCGGGAAGAAGTGAGAAACGACCGCGCCGGAAATAGTTCTCTCTCGGAGGGGGCTGTTTACGGACAAGGGCAAAGTGGTCATTTTCAATATGTCAAACCATAGTGAAAACGTTGGGAACGGAACAGGCTCGACGAGACGAAGACGTGGGCGTTGGATTTACCTCAATCGGAGTTACGGTTAAAAAGATACGGACGTTTAAAACTTAGGGACTAATCTGTAAAGATACTTCTACAAACAGGTCCCTGGCAGTTTTAAACAGACGCGTCTTTTCTGAAATACGCCTTCGAATCAGGAAAACGGCTTCGCGGAGGGCGCCTCCACTTATCCACGCTGGCGTGGACCGGTCAAAGAGGCAGAGGCGGGGCCGGGCGGCAGGGTTGCTGCCAGGTGGGGTCTGCGAAGGGTGGGGCCCAACCACTTATCCATGCTGGCAGGACCGGGTAAACGCCCCTGGGTCACTGCCAGGTGGGGTCGAGGGGAGGGGTCGGCTCGGTCGTCTTCTTCTCCTCGTTCTCCCGACAGAACAGGGGAGGGGGGGCAGAACAGGGCGTCGCCGGCGGCGGCCCGGGCTGCTCCAGCCGCCCTCGGCCGAGGCAAGGCCACCGACGAGTCTAGGGCGGAGTGACGCACCCGTTCAGACGAGGGGCACTCGCCGGGGAGGCGCAGGGCTGCCGCAGCTCGAGACGATAGAAGACTGGGCGGACGGCGGCTTCTCTCGGGGAGGAGGCCACTCGAGCACTCCGGCGGCAAGAGGAGGGGATGGGGAGAGTCTATGGGCTCCGGGGAGGTTGCTGGAGGAGGAGAGAGGGAGAGGCGCGCCCGCCATTGCTCGAATTTGAGCAGGCAGAGGCATGTCCATGGCGATGGGGAAGGGATGGAGAGGCTCCGAGGCGAGGGGGAGAGAGCTGCGGTTGGCTGGGGAAGGTTGTGGACTGCGAGGGAGCTCGGAAGGGCTACTTATAGCCGCGGGGAGAGCTCAGGAAGGAGGGGGAGGAGGCGGCACGCGGCTGGCGACGTGTCCGCGCATCGGCGACGGCGCAGCCTCGGCAGGCGCGGCCAAGGCTCCCGGGAGGCAGTGGGAAGGCGACGAGGAGGGTCACGACGAGCAACAGAGGCTCATGGAGACGAGGGGCACTCGGAGACGAACGAAGGAAGAAGACAGGGGCGAGGAAGAAGACGAGCACACGGGCGCGCACTGCTCGACCCTTGGCACGGCTCGTCGGAGAAGAAAACGGAGGGGGAGCGGGGTCCAGGCGAACGGCGACGACGATGCGGAGCTACTGGACATGCGGGGACGAGCCAAAACCAGCTGGGGCAACGATGCCGAGGCCAACAGTGGCTAGACCACCGTTTTGGCTAGCTGCCCTCGTGGTCACCACTGGCATGGCATGCTCTGGAGATTTTACTGAGGTTAAATAATTTCTACCGCATAGTCCTTCGAAGATAGATTGTTACTATGGTAAATACTTGGGCAGAGACAAAGGGATATGAGTAAACCAAGCTCAACAAGTTTGCTGTTGCAAACTTGGCAACATGCTGGAGATAAAACCAGAGAGAGTAAAAGGTAGAATTGTTATCTATGAGACTTAGGATAACAAGGACTACGGTCCTGGGAGTTTTGAGGTCATTAGGACAAATTTTAGCATAGTTGCTTAACAAGTGCTAAAAATTGTCCAGAAACCAAATGATTATGAAGCACTCACTAGGGGTGTTGGATTGTGCTATAACTTGGCAAATCCTCATGATTGGGTCATAGGTAGATGCTGTAAAAAGAATACACCAAATGGACTTGCCAAACTGGTACTTGCTTCACAAGCATTACTTTTGACCAGAAACTTGAGAAAATCCTAGGAAACTATTGGCTAAATAAAATTAGCCAAACTCTTGGGTAGGTGAGTTATATGGATAGGAGAAGGCTTGGAATTATTTTAAGCCATAATGGAGCAGGATAAAATATACTTGCTTCACAAACTTATAATTTGGACAAAAAATAAGAATTGCTCATGTGCTCACATAGCTCAATGAAATGAACTGAATTTGGGTGAAGGCTAATGATTTGGGATACTTGAGAAGATTTAAAGTTTCATCCCATTTGGAATCTCTATGAAGGTACTTCCTTCACAAAGTGATAATCGGGTTAGAAACTTTGAAAAAACTGCACAGGGAGCTAGGTTGATTGGATTGAGCTCATCTTTGGTATCCATGGGTTATTTATCAATATTAAACACCCTGCCAAATTGCAGCTCAAATGGAATTAGGAATAAAGCACTTCCTTTGCAAAATTTCAGAGAAGGCAGAAACTTGCATTGGATCATGTGCCAAATTTTTGATCTGATGAACATGAGATAAAGATGGAACTAGTTATTATATAGCAAGGACAAGCTCCACAATTTATGTGGGAATTTCACCTGCTAAAAAAATAGTAGTTCCTTTAGAAAATGGCAGAATTGGAATATTGGCATAAAATAAGAAAAGGCAATTTGCTTTATTTAATTATGGCCAATATAATTGCCAGAGCTTGGATTAGGCATAATTATCAACTCCACCAATTCACATGAATTTAGGAGATAGCTAGATATGCCTTTTGATTTTATTCCTCAAAAAGGCAAGAAAAGGAATAAATCATAATTCAAAAATATTGCATGGGACTTAGCAATATTTTTGCATATCCAAGTTTGAAAAGGATAGGAGGGTCTCTAGGAATAGATGGGGTGGTCAACAGATCAAGGAAAATGATAGCCCCTTTGAAATCACAAAGGGCATATTCAAATCCCAAAAATTTGGAATTAGTGTTTGAGAGTGTTTGAGATGATGCAACTGAGGTCTTGCCCACTGAAAAAGACATGAGCAAGTTTTGAAAGGTTGAAAATGATAAGAATTCTTAGGGTCATCAACAAAAACAGAAGAAAGATTTTGAAAATGAGTGCCATGAAGGAATAACAACACAAAAGTTGATAACCCAATTTTGGGGCTGTTACACTCCCCTTCCATGGAGTACTGCCCGCATAGGAAAAACACCTATGCCAGCACTGTGTGTGATACTTGTGTCGTAGGACGTTGTGGCAACATCACTAGTATTTAAATGAGGCCCAATATCAGTTAACAGATATTGTGCTGGTGTCGCAACTGGTAGCACGTCATAGGTATATCCAGCTCTCTATATATAGATTGATAGATGTGCGTAGTTAGCTCATACTGTGAACATTATCTCTTATAATTTTGTCAATCTAGCTTGTTTCTCTCTACAGATTCTAAGTAATACACGAAGCCGTTTGCTGCCCTCTACCGATATCTTCTATCGACGACTATATCGATCTAATTTAGGTAATATGCCCAATTTCCGGTTTTTCCTTTTTAGCAAAAGGTATATATATTGTCATGTTGAAGACGTTTTTTGTAGGAAATGCTATGAAAGAACGATTCTTACATATATATGTGTATGGATCAAACTCTAAATGAGTTCTTTGAGGTGGCGTTGGAAGATATGAATCCCAGAGGCAAAAAAGAGTTATTATCTCCATGTAAGAAGTGCAAAAGGGAGTTTTGATTGACCCTTCCACCGGTTGTGTGAAGATGCACTTGTTGAAACATAGGTTCATGCCTGGTTACACAGATGGATAAGTCATGGTGAGGATGAAGAGGACGCCGGAGTCGAAGAGGCGACACATGATGGTAAGCCAGAAGGATGCATGAAGAAAGAGGTCGGACATGAAAATCAGCCGGACGGACAGGAAGTCCGTGCAGAGGTTCAGGGAGTGAGAAATCTTTTGTACAAAAGATAGAAAGAACAGAGCAATAAAGACCTGTCCAAGAAGGTAGCTCCAGATGAACAGGCTGAAGTCTAGCTCAAAACAAAGTGTACGAAAAGAAGCCAAAACACGTTGTTGGTTGTAGAAAGTTCTCTTGAGAGAATTCAGAAACGACGCTGCACTTAATTTTATATATATATATATATATATATATATATATATATATATATCTTTTATTATTAAGCAACACTTGTGTATCGAGTGTATTTCAATCTTAATAAACTAAATACTCTCACATATTTTTTGGATGTAAAAGAGCTACGTGCAAAATAGCGCTAAATGAAATTTGGCGTGTGAAGATTTGCCTCAAATTGGCTAAGGGAATCTGAAAAATAGCTATGGTGTTGGTGACGTAGCCAACGCCATAGCTCAAGTATCTATGGCGTTGGTGACGTCACCAACGCCATAGCTATTTTCACCATTCCCTTAGCCGCTTTGGCGCAAATTTCGTTTGGCGCTAACCCACACACTCCATTTTTCTTAGGCCTCCGCCGCGACCCTCGTCGCCGCCTGCTGCCACATCATCTGCCGTTGATGCCCCCATCAACCTCCTTGGACGGCGCCGCTGCTTCTCCTGCGCCCTCGCCTCCTCCCCCATTGCTCGCTCGGCCCTCGCCCCCCTCCCACACCGCGCCCTTGCCCCTATCCCCTACTGCTTGCTCGGCCCCGCCCCCTCCTCGACCGGCGGCAACCACCTCGACCTCGCCTCCGGCATATCGGGTTGCAAAGCGTCTGGTGTCGCTCTGCCCAGGCACGGAGACTGTGGTTCCGCCGATAAGTGAGATCTCTCTGTTTTCATGAAGTTCATAGACTTATTTGTTACAATTGGTAGCGCACACACATCAGACTCCCGATATATTGATTTTGATCCTCTGCCAGGATTTTCCAACCCTGCTAGAGTCTTGGGGCTACGATTCACTTTTTGCTTTCACCAGCATTTTTGGACTATTCTATCCCTGCTCGAGTTTTCCAAACTCACCTAGGGCTCTTTGGCTGCTATATATGACGATTGCATGACCTTACATAAGAAATTCTCTTTATGAAAAGGATATTACATGGCTTACCACGAAGCCCGACAGGAGGCCGCCAAAAGCTTCCTTCAGTCTGTTGTTAACGGACCAAATACTATGTAAAACCACGCCCATGAGGGCGCGGTATTCCACGACGATGGAGGAGCTATTCAAAGCCTCCTCCATCATGTCCGGCCACCCAGCTGCGACCTGCTCTGTGGCGGTTGGCGTTCATGGCGGGGCCCGGGATCCCCCCTCAGTGGAGGGCGGAATGGACGACTCTGCGGGCCTCGGGGGCTCCCAAACCATCTTTGGGGAGAGTTCGGATTGACCGAGCTCCCCCTCTTTATTTCCCAGAAAGGATTCCTCCCACCTGGTCTTCGGCGACCGAGGTGTTGGCCTTGGTCATAATATCGTTACTGCACCTCATGTGTCCAAGCTGGGAGCGGCCTTTTGGGACAATACCTCTCTGGTCTCCTGGATGACCAGAGGAGGCGTAGAGCATGATGCGGTCCCGCTCTCCGCTAGCTCGGCTGGCGGAGAGTCCCCCTCTGAGAGCTGATCGGGGGAGAGGTCGCACGGCAAGCTACAATGTGAAAAACATGAATATTGTTAGTAACGAACCTTGAGGTAAACGCCCAAAGATTCTTCAGATTCATAACTTTGGGCGGGGGGCTTGACCTCGGGGATCCTACGGGGAACCTCTTCGGAAGCCTCAGACTCCTCTGTAGAGTCTGAGCTGTCATTGGGGATCCTGCATTGCTTCTTCGAGGCAGGAGGAGGAAGATCCTCTTCTGCGTCATCTGACGCCGCCCTCTTTCTTGTTTAAGAGGAGTCGCTCTCCTCCCCATCCTCTCCCTGCTCCGTTTCATGAGCGGTGGGGGCTTGGATTTCCCTAGACTAGGTGTCCGAAGGTCCCCTTGGACGAAGGACTACTCGGGTCTCCCTCTTCTCGTTCTTCTTCTCCTTCTTCTCCGCCGCCTTGTATGGCACCACGGTCAACATGTCCTCTAGCAGGGCCATCTTGGGGCCCTCGAGTAGCAGGGCCGGATAGTCGGTCCGCACAGCTTTCTCTAGACAGCTCTGCGAAGGCAGTGAAGAAAGAGTCAAGTTCCTTGTTAAAAGGCAAAAATCTGAACATAAAGAATAAAACTATATTACCTCCTGAGGGGGGTGTGCGGCATTGAAGCTGATGTCCTCTTCCTTGTCCGGCCAGTCCTTTTGGAGCTTGAAAAACACCTTCGATAGCTTGTCGTGGGTGGTGCCGTAGAAGCGAAGCACGGTGGCGGTGTCTTTGGGCTTGTAGGTACACATTGGGGCAGCCCGGTGCTGTCAAGGAAGGAGACGATGGCGAAGCATCACCTAAACTATGTTGGTCAGATCGACCTTCTCCTTTATCATCCTGGAGACGCGTTTCTGCAATGACTCCACCTCCGCGGGCGACCCCCAGTCGAGCCCCTTCTTGGTCCATGAAGTTCACCTTGCAGGAGGTCCAGATATGAATTCGGGGGCTTGCCCAGCCCACGCCACGTGGTTCGGTGATATAGAACCACTCTTTTTTCCAGATCTTGATGGTATCTATAAAGGTACCCTTCGGGCACTCGACCCGGGGAAGCTTGCTAATCACCCCCCAGTCTGCCTGCTAGCTATCAACTATCTTTGGTTTGACATTGAAGACCTTTACCCATAAGCTGAAGTGTGGCTGAACCCGTAGAAAGGCCTCATAGATAAAATTGAAGACCGAAATATGCAAGATGGAGTTTGGGGCGAGATCATGTAAATCCAACCCGTAGAAGAACATCAACCCCCTGACAAAGGGGTGGAGCAGGAAGCCCAACCCCTTGATGAAGTGGGGGACGAACACCGCCCTCTCGCCTGGCTGGGGTGTGGGGACGACCTGGCCATCCTCCGGAGCCCAGTGAGTGATGTTAGTGGGGTGGTAGCCGACGCGCTTCAGCTCCACGATGTCATCATTGGTCATGCTGGAGGACTCCCACTTGCCTTTCAGACCAAATCCAGCCATGGCCGGATTGAGGAAGTGTCTAGGAGGGGATTCTTGAGGGAGGATAGGTCAGGGGCTGGAGCTCAGTAGATTAGGAAAGCAATGGTGAGAGAGGAAGGGGAAAGCGTGCAAAGAAATCGGTGGTTGTTTTCCTTTTATAAGCTGTTGTAATACCGAGAGTCCCTTTACTGCACCGCAGACCTCACTGCTTCCCGATAATCGTGCCATTATGCGCGAGTGGGATATCCAAAATCATTGATCATATCCCTTAAAAATCGGGGCACGATCTCCGTACTGATGAGACGTGCCAATGGAGGAACTGCCCCGAACTGCGAATCGATCTTTCACAACGGTTTGGTGTTTGTGCCCGGCTATGACCTTTCGCCAAAAGTTATTAGGCGAGGGCACTATTCACACTTGAGCGGTTGGCCTTCAAGGCTAAGCAATATTTGTAATTCAGAATTAGGACATATTTTGGATAACACATGGCTGAACTTGGCTGAGCGACCCTTGAATGTTTGGTTGAGGGGGACTGCTTACCTGGCGTGAACACTAGGGGAAGGAACTGGTCGGACACGTGCCTCAGCTCCGAAGAGTAGTCCGGGGGCTACTGAGGGAGTCATGGACTAAGGGGTCCCCGGGCTACATGCCTATCTCTTATGGGACCGACAAGTGGGCCGCTCAACGACTGCTAGAAGTCCGAGCTATAGGGCGACTCCATGACCAGACAGGAAACCTTTGAAGACTTGGTGTGTCGACCAAGTCAAGATAGGGGAACGGCGTGTTTACCTCTTTACTGTAACCAACAACGTGTAACCCTAGTACCCCTAGTGTCTACATAAACCAAGGGGTTTAGTCCGTAGAGGCTAGAAAAAAGAACCATCATCCTACTCACCCGGGGTTTATTTTATCTGATCTCGTGGTAGATCGACTCTGTAATCATCACATCAATTCAACATAATCAAGCAGGACGTAGGGTTTTACCTCTTCGAGAGGGCCCGTACCTGGGTAAAAATCGTCTCCTTCATCTCCTATTCCCCATTGATCCAAGATCCACAGCTCGGGACCCCCTACCCAAGTTCCACCGGTTTTGACACCGACAAGCACCATCTCATCTCAAACTCTAGTTCATTTCAATCTTTGTCCCAAAACCTCAGATTTGTACCTCTGGGTTGCTAGTAGTGTTGATTACATCTGTAGTTAATGGTAGTTGGTTTATTTGGTGGAAGATTATATTTTCAGATCCTTAATAATATTCAAAATCCCTCTGATCTTGAACATGAATATGATTTATGAGTAGTTACCTTAAGGACATAGGAGAAGTCTTGTTATAAGTAATCATGTGAAGGTTGTTGGGAAACGTAGCATGCAATTTCAAAAAAAATTCTACGCTCACGCAAGATCTATCTAGGAGATGCATAGAAACGAGCGGGAGAGTGTGTCCACGTACCCTCGTAGACCGAAAGCAAAAGCATTAGCTTAACACGGTTGATTTAGTAGAACGTCTTATCGATTCAACCGATCAAGCACCAAACGTATGACACCTCCGAGTTCTGCACATGTTCAACTCGATGATGTCCCTCGAACTCTTGATCCAGCAAAGCATCGAAGGAATAGATGAGTTCCGTTAGCACGAAGGCGTGGTGACGCTGATGGTGATGTGATCCGCGCAGGGCTTCGCCTAAGCACTACAACAATATGACCGGAGGAGTAAACAGTTGAGGGGGGCACCACACATGGCTAAGAATAATTTGATGTGCCTAGAGGTGCCCCCACCCCCGTATATAAAGGAGGGAGAGGGGAGGACGCCGGCCCTAGGACACTCACCATAGGGGGGAGTCCTACTAGGACTTCTAGTCCTAGTCGCCCCCCTTCCTTCTAACAGAGGGGAAAAGGGTAAGGAGAGGGAGAGGGAGAAGGAAAGGGGGGCCGCGCCCCCTTCCCTTGTCCAATTCGGACACCCCATGGGGGAGGCATGCGCCACCTCCCCGTGGCCTGCCTTGCCTCTCCCCTATGGCCCATAAGCCCATTACTTCCCCCGGGGGGTTCCGGTAACCCCTCGGTACTTTGATAAATTCCGAAACACTCCGGAACCAAGCCGGTGTCCGAGTACCACCTTCCAATATATCAATCTTTACCTCTCGACAATTTCGATACTCCTCGTCATGTTCGCGATCTCATCCGGGACTCCAAACAACCTTAGGCCACCAAAACACATAACTCATATAATACATATCGTCATCGAACGTTAAGCGTGCGGACCCTACGGGTTCGAGAACTATGTAGACATGACCATGACACCTCTCCGGTCAATAGCCAATAGCGGAACCTGGATGCTCATATTGGTTCCCACATATTCTTCGAAGATCTTTATCGGTCGAACCGCAATGTTAACATATGATATTCCCTTTATCATCGGTATGTTACTTGCCCAAGATTCGATCGTAGGTACCTTCATACCTAGCTCAATCTCGTTACCGACAAGTATATTTACTCATTCTGTAATGCATCATCCCATAACTAACTCATTAGTCACATCGCTTGCAAGGCTTCGTATGATGTGCATTACCGAGAGGGCCCAGAGATACCTCTCGGATACTCAGAGTGAAAAATCCTAATCTTGATCTATGTCAAATCAACAAACACCTTCGGAGATACCTGTAGAGCATCTTTATAATCACCCAGTTATGTTATGACTTTTGATAGCACACAAGGCATTCCTACGGTATCCGGGAGTTGCATAATCTCATAGTCGGAGGAATATGATTTTACATGAAGAAAGTAGTAGATCATTATGCTAAGCTAACGGATGGGTCTTGTCCATCACATCATTCCACTAATGATGTGATCTCGTTCATCAAATGACAACTCATGTCTATGGCTAGGAAACTTAACCATCTTTGATCAACGAGCTAGTCAAGTAGAGGCATACAAGGGACATGGTATTTTTTCTACGTATTCACACTTGTATCAAGTTTCCGGTTAATACAAATCTAGCATGAATAATGAACATTTATCATGAATAAGGAAATATAAAATAACAAATTTATTATTGCCTCTAGGGCATATTTCCTTGAGTCTCCCACTTGCACTAGAGTCAATAATCTAGATTACATTGTTATGAATCTAACACCCATGGAGTCTTGGTGTTGATCATGTTTTGCTCTTGGAAGAGGCTTAGTCAATGGGTCTGCCAAATTCAGATCTGTATGTATTTTGCAAATCTCTATGTCTCGCTCCTTGACCAAATCTCGGATGGAGTTGAAGCGTCTCTTGATGTTTTTGGTCTTTTTGTGAAATCTGGATTCCTTCGCCAAGGCAATTGCTCCAGTATTGTCACAAAAGATTTTCATTGGACCCGGTGCACTAGGTATTACACCTAGATCAGATATGAACTCCTTCATCTAGAATCCTTCATTTGCTGCTTCCGAAGAACTTATATACTCCGCTTCACACGTAGATCTCGCCACGACGCTCTGCTTGGAACTGCCCCAACTGACAGCTCCACCATTCAATAAAAATACGTATCCACTTTGCGACTTAGAGTCATCCGGATCAGTGTCAAAGCTAGCGTCGACGTAAGCACTTTCGGCAAGCTCTTTATCACCTCCATAAATGAGAAACATATCCCTAGTCCTTTTCAGGTACTTCAGGATGTTCTTGACCGCTGTCCGGTGATCCACTCCTGGATTACTTTGGTACCTCCCTGCTAAACTTATAGCAAGGCACACATCAGGTCTAGTACACAACATAGCATACATGATAGAACCTATGGCTGAGGCATAGGGAATGACTTTCATTTTCTCTCTATCTTTTGGAGTGGTCGGGCATTGAGTCTAACTCAACTTCACACCTTGTAACATAGGCAAGAACCCTTTCTTTGACTGATCCATTTTGAACTTCTTCAAAACTTTATCAAGGTATGTGCTTTGTGAAAGTCCTATCAAGCATCTTGATCTATCTCTATAGATCTTGATGCCCAATATATATGCAGCTCCACCGAGGTCTTTCATTGAAAAACTCTTTTTCAAGTATCCTTTTATGCTATCCAGAAATTCTACCCATTTCCAATCAACAATATATCATCCACATATAATATTAGATATGCTATAGAGCTCCCACTCACTTTCTTGTAAATACAGGCTTCTCCAAAAGTCTATATAAAACCATATGCTTTGATCACCTCATCGAAGCGTATATTCCAACTCCGAGATGCTTGCACCAGTCCATAAATGGATCGCTAGAGCTTGCACACTTTGTTAGCACCTTTAGGATCGACAAAACCTTCTGGCTGCATCATATACAACTCTTCTTTAATAAATCCATAATGGAATGCTGTTTTGACATCCATTTGCCAGATTTAATAATCATAAAATGCGGCAATTGCTAACATGATTCGGATAGACTTAAGCATCGCTATGGGTGAGAAAGTCTCATCGTAGTCAACTCCTTGAACTTGTCGAAAATCTTTTGCAACAAGTCGAGCTTTATAGACATTAACATTACCATCAGCGGCGGTCTTCTTCTTGAAGATCCATTTATTCTCTATGGGCCGCCAAGCATCGGGAAGATCCACCAAAGTCCACACCTTGTTCTCATACATGGATCCTATCTCAGATTTCGTGGCCTTAAGCCATTTTTATCGGAATCTGGGCTCATCATAGCTTCTTCATAGTTCGTAGGTTCGTCATGGTCAAGTAACATGACCTCTAGAACAGGATTACCGTACCACTCTGGTGCGGATTGTGCTCTGTTTGACCTACGAGGTTCTGTGGCAACTTGATATGAAGTTTCATGATCTTTATCATTAGCTTCCTCTCCAGTTGGTGTAGGCATCACGGGAACGGATTTCTCAGATGAGCTACTTTCCAAATTGAGAGAAGGTACAACTACCTCATCAAGTTCTACTTTCCTCCCACTCACTTCTTTCGAGAGAAACTCCTTTTCTAGAAAGGTTCATTCTTAGCAACAAAAATTTTGCCTTCGAACTTGTGATATAAGGTGTACCCAATTGTTTCCTTAGGGTATCCTATGAAGACGCACTTCTCTGATTTGGGTTCGAGCTTATCCATCTGAAGCCATTTGACATAAGCATCACATCCCCAAACTTTAAGAAACGACAACTTAGGTGTTGCCAAACCACAGTTCATATGGTATCGTCTCAACGGATTTTGACGGTGCCCTGTTTAAACTGAATGGAGATGTCTCTAATGCATAACCCAAAACAATAGTGGTAAATCGGTAAGAGAAATCATAGATCACACCATATCTAATAAAGTACGGTTATGACGTTCGGACACACCAATACGCGGTGGTGTTCCAGGTGGCGTGAGCTGTGAAACTATTCCACATTGTTTTAAATGAAGGCCAAACTCGTAACTCAAATATTCTCCTCCATAATCAGACCGTAGAAACTTTATTTTCTTGTTACGACAATTCTCCATTTCACTCTGAAATTCTTTGAACTTTTCAAATGTTTCAGACTTGTGTTTCATTAAGTAGATATACCCATATCTGCTCAAATCATCTGTGAAGGTCAGAAAATAACGATACCCGCCATGAGCCTCAATATTCATTGGACAGCATACGTCGGTATGTATTATTTCTAGCTCGTTCCATTGTTCCAGAGAACGTAGTTTTAGTAATCTTGACCATAAGGCATGGTTCGCAAGTATTAAATGATTCATAATCAAGTGATTCCAAACGTCCATCTTTATGGAGTTTCCTCATGCGCTTTACACCGATATGACCCAAATGGCAGTGCCACAAATAAGTTGCACTATCATTATCAACTTTGCATCTTTTGGCATCAATATTATGAATATGTGTATCATCACGATCAAGATTCAACAGAAATAGACCACTCTTCAAGGGTGCATGACCATAAAAGATATTACTCATATAAATAGAACAACCATTATTCTCTGATTTAAATGAATAACCGTCTCACACTAAACAAGATCAAGATATAATGTTCATGCTCAACGCTGGCACCAAATAACAATTATTCAGGTCTAAAACTAATCCCGAAGGTAGAAGTAGAGGTAGCGTTCCGACGGCGATCACATCGACCTTGGAACTATTCTCGACGCGCATCGTCACCCTGTCCTTAGCCAATCTTCATTTGAACCGTACTCCCTGCTTCGAGTTACAAATATGAGCAACCGGACCGGTATCAAATACCTAGGCACTACTACGAGAATTAGTAAGGTACACATCAATAAGATGTATATCAAATATACCTTTGTTCACTTTGCCATCCTTCTTATCCGCCAAATACTTGGGGCGGTTCCGCTTCCAGTGACCAGTTCCTTTGCAGTAGAAGTACTCAGTTTCAAGCTTGGGTCCAGCTTTGGGTTTCTTCCCAGGAGTGACAACTTGCTTGTCATTCTTCTTGGAGTTCCCCTTCTTTTTACCCTTGCCTTTCTTCTTGAAACTAGTGGTCTTGTTAACCATCAACACTTGATGCTCCTTCTTGATTTCTAACTCCACAGCCTTTAGCATTGCGAAGAGCTCGGGAATAGTATTTTCCATCCTTTGCATATTGTAGTTCATCACGAAGCCTTTGTAGCTTGGTGGCAGTGATTGAAGAACTCTGTCAATGACATAATCATCTGGAAGATTAACTCCAAGCTGAGTCAACTGATTATGGTACCCAGACATTCTGAGTATGTGCTCTCTAGCAGAACTGTTCTCCTCTATCTTTCAGGTATAGAACTTGTTGGAGACATCATATCTCTCAACTCGGGCATTTGCTTGAAATATTAACTTCAACTCCTGGAACATCTCATATGGTCCATGACGTTCAAAACGTCTTTGAAGTCCCGATTCTAAGCCGTAAATCATGGCACACTGAACTAACAAGTAGTCATCAACACGCGACTACCAGACATTCACAATGTCTGCAGTTGCTGGGGCAGGTGGTACACCTAGCGGTGCATCAAGGACATAATTATTCTATGCAGCAATGAGGATGATCCTCAAGTTACAGACCCAGTCCGTGTAGTTGCTACCATCATCTTTCGACTTAGTTTTCTCTAGGAAAGTGTCATGGAATTGTCACGGCAGATGTCCTAGTGTGAGGACTTAGTCGTGAGGCCAACGCATCTACGTGGTAGCTTGAGAGGGGTTGGTCGGGACGAGAGACACGGGACGCATCAACACACAAGACAAGGATTTAGACAGCTTCGGGCCCCGTGAAACATCATCCGGTAATAGCCCTACATGTTGTTTGTGGCTAGTTCTCATTATGCTCATCAGGGAGACACCACATAAGCCGGCTCCCCTTTAGTTGTGTCTAGACTTAGAGATTATTTTTCTTGCCCCTCTTGGGGTGCCCTGCCCCTCCTTATATAAGTTGGAGGGGCGGGTTACATGTGGAGTCCTAGTAGGGCTAGGACTATTCTATAACAAGCGGAATCCTAGTCTGCCCCCTTAAGGGAAAACTCCTTATGCCTTTCCTCGTAAACTGGCCCACCATAGCATGAGCCAACCTTCTGGGCCTTGGGCCTTGTCATCCGTCTGACCCGCCCGCCGAGTCACCAGTGAGTCACAATGTTCAGGTGGGTTACCCGTAAACCGCCATGTACGGGTGGGTCGCCAATGAGTCGCCAAGCTCTAGCCGGGTCATACATACGGCGGGTTACACCGCGGGGTATATCCCCGACATTAGCCCCCAGTTTAGCTTGGATTTATCCATGGTAAACTTATGCTGCAAAATAAACACAAGAACAAATTTGACAGGTTGTGATCCGGTTTAAAGTTCTCCTGAGCCGGCACCTGATCATCCTTAAGTCCTTGTCATTTCCTCATGTGTGTATGTCTATGATATCATAGCAAATCTCCTTTAACAGACATGTTCAAATTTTGCCAATGCAAAAAATCCAGGCACTTCTTCTGAAAAATCCGGGTCAATAGGCCAGGTTCGTAATCAATTTGGTGATATTGGCTCTTGGAGAGAGATATTATAAGAAATAATCCATTTGAGTCGGCCTTCAATGCTCTGACTTGACAAAAATATGGGTCCTAAAATATTCAACTGATATTCAGCAGGCTTAAAGATGTAGATCTTGCCGATTTTATGATTGCCAAAAATTGCCGGGTTATAAATAAATGTTGCTGGGTCATAATTGTTGCCGACACCGGGTCATGATTGTTGCAGACACCGGGTCAATCTGGTCTGCTCAAAATTGATAATTTGAAGATTTTTCTCCCTTATATGCATATAACCTGTAGCCCCCAAGTGTCGGGTTGTCATGCTTGCAGCAACCTGGGACTTGTAATTGCCTTATGCTCATAAAAACTTCAACCAGTGTAGCCCCCAAGGGCCGGGTCATTATGTAATAATGAGCAAGGACTTTTGTATATACTTCATTGATAATAACCTCATATGATGTAATCTCCACCATGGGGCTTGAACCCACGTCCACAAGGTTAAGAGATTTGTGTTGTACTAACTGAATAGTGAACCTTTTAATATAATGGATTAAAGCTTGTGTACCTTGAATTTTTGAGACGAGCCATTGGTAGCCATCAAGGGCCGGCTCATTACAATATGATGAGTCGGGTCTTCAATAAGTTGAGTAAAAAATGACTTTGCATTAGCCCCCAAGTGCCATGGTGCATGCTGGCAGTGACATGGGACTTGCATATTTGTTATAATCTCAATCTGAATAATGTAGCCCCCAAGTGCGGGGTCGTAAGCCTGCAACGACTCAGGACTATTCCTTCCATTGTAGAATAAATCATATCCATTGAAAAATAATAGCCATTGTGCCAAAGTGACTTTGAATACCTTATCTATTGACAAATAAATCCGGAGTTTAAATACCCGGCGGCTCTTGATTGATGGCGATTTAATACGCCTCCATTGTAAGCCGGAATTTTTGTAACCCAGTGGCTTATAGCCTTTGAGAAAATCCAGAACGGATAATCATTTTGAAGCATCAATTTTAATGATGAGCTTGAACTTAAGCATTTATATAGGTCATAGTTCTGCAAATCCTGCACAGAGTTTAAATAATATATGCCCTGGCGACTTAACGTCAAAAGCCAGGGCGGGTAACCACCCAAACATAATATAGTCTTATCCTGCACACAAGTAGATCACAAGAACCCTTGGCGGTTTACCGCGGGGCAGGTCATAATATCTCACATATAACCACTGATGTGTAAAAAAGAGTCATAAATAGGGCTGGCATGAATCAGAACTTGAAACATAACAATATCATACCTGTGATATTGAATTTGTACTGCCGATTTATGTGACCTATACAGTAAGGGTGATAACCCAATTTTTAAGAAGCCAAAACTTCCAAATGTTTATGATCGTCATATGCTGGCGACTTACCGTCCAAAGTCGAGCCGGGTTAAATAGAAACCACACATATATGCTTCGGATATGAACAAAAAGTCTCAAAACCCCAAAAGACTATTTTCAAAAAACTTAAGTCAAACAAAGAGAAAAAGCGAAGCTTCTGATTCGAATACGATTATAAGCCGGACCAAAAGGGGTTAAGCTAGGATTCGAATATGATCAGGAAGCCCCCTAGTGGTTTTAGCATTGCGCCGATCAAGAGGGTACCGACAGCTATGTTCTCTTTGGTTCGAATACGACCTATGTTTGAACAGGAAGCCCCCAAATGACCTTGAGACTTTTTTAACGACTCTGATTCGAATACGATCAACAAAAGGGGTTAAGCTATGTTCCGAATATGATCAAGAAGCCCCCTAGTGGGTTTGGCATTGCGCCGATCAAGAGGGTACCGACAGCTATGTTCTCTTTGGTTTGAATACGACCTATGTTTGAACATGAAGCCCCCAAATGACCTTGAGACCTTTTTAACAACTCTGATTCGAATACGATCAAAGTCAGACCCAAAAGGGGTTAAGCTATGATTCGAATACGATCAAGAAGCTGTGCCCAAGGAGTTAAGCTAGATTTGAATATGATCAGCCCCCAATGGTCATTTGAAGCAGGGTACCTACGTTTGAGCTGTGCTTTGCGACAGACTCTCTTTGGTCCCTTTAAATTTTCTTGAGAACTCGAGCTTTGCGAGAGATAAATTCTTCTTGAGCCGGAATTTTTTCGAACGGCCTTTAAACTGGCAATATTTATTGAGCTATGTCCATGTAGCCCCTAGTCTTTAAGATGACTCAATGAGTTGGCTTAAGATTCTCCATAGTTCACCATAGCATAAGGTGTATATCATTGGTGTTGATAGCACGATGTGAATCCACAGAAGGTTGAGGTGACTGCGGCGGGTTATAAATGATCCTGTATGAGCCGTGTCAGCAACTCGACCAATGGTTGTTTTGAAGTTAACCAACTGTAGTGGCGGCGACTTGTGTGCCTGCCCATTGAGCCATCCGGTGCAGACGGCGGCTGATAATATATGATAACTTGCCTCCAAATTGTTGGAAGAAAGAACCGGGCTACCCAAGCAGTGATTTTCTCGTACTCAATAAACAACTTATGCAGATAGATGCGACCCGGGGTATTGATGAACACCGGCCCGCGAGAGACGGACGGTAAAGACGACCGCAACATCTGAGGCGGCACAAACAGATGAGCCGGCTATGGCGTTGTAAGCCGGTGCGGACGGGCTAGTCGATCTCAGGCATTATGAGCCGGTGCGGACGAGAGAGTCAGCCGTGGTGTTGGAAACGACACGGACGACGCTTTGGAAGCCAACTCAATTGCATATGTTGATAGACGTAGAAGTCAACTGCAATGTTTGAAGATGGCGCGGTCGCGAGAGATGGCTGCGGCATTGTAAGCCAGTGCAGTCGCGAGAGACGGTCGTGGTGTTGATGCAGCCTAAAAATATGAGGGCGGTAATTATACCAAACAAGAGCTTAGAATAATAGAACCTAACTGTTTTTGCTCGGCGAGTCTACAGAGCTTTTCTTTGTCTGTGTTTCGGTTTGCAAATGCTTTGACGTGCAGCGTTTATATGCATATTTGCCCGTTCATCAATTGGTAAAAAATGACTCATCCTCGAAGCCGCTTGTCCTTTATAAAAATATACGAAAAATACTGCCCTGAGCCGTCCATACTCCAGTATCGTTTTGAGGCCAGGTCGCGGGGTGGCTCGGAGGCCGGCGGCAGCTCACTAGAACAAAGGAAATAGGGAGGTGCAGCTTAGTGGAACAGCTCAAGGCGGGGATGGGGCCACGCGCACGATCAGAGAAGGCAAGCTTCGGCAGGTCAGTGAACAGAAGTGGCACGAAGCAAAAACCAGGTCACAACCCGACTCAACTCATAGTGGCCCGGAATGGTGAGATAGAACTTCGTTTCCGACTGGCCGCGACCACACTTGCCTGATTTGTGCTCGCACTATGGACACATGAATGAACACCCACGAATCAACTAGAACAAACATGATTCCACAGTGATTTCCGCCGGTTGATTAACAGCGACGGGTGGACTGCGATAAGAGATGAGTGAATGTTTTGCTAAGTTGATTACCTTCTCCATGAGAAAAATCCCCGAGCAAATCCCTCAGAAAACCCCAGTCGACCAGAGTCTAGAATGTCGGTGCAGATAGGCGGCGGGAAGCGGTAGGGGCGCAATCCCGTGCTGTTTGGAGCGCGACCTCCTCCGCCGACAAGAGCACCATCGAGCTTAGGGTGGCCGCCGCGATAGAAAGTGATGAGGTGCAGAGTTGCGAAGGAGTCCGCGGCGAGTGGGTGGGGACGAAGGGGGCGAGGGTTTTCTTTGTCCTTTTGCATGTGTGAGTGAACACACACGGTTCGCAGAGGCGACGGAGATGAATCGTGTGCGATAGTTAATCACCGAATTGAATGGGAATCCAAATTTCCTTTGTCCTTTGTCCGTGAGTTTTTTCTATCATGAACATAAATCCTGCTAATCACTGCGTTCAAATTTGGCACTTTTCTGGGTTCATTTACAATATTTAGGGGATTATGTGCATTTTCTAGGCATTAATGCACATAATTCAAGTTCAAACAATCAGAAAAGGTGCACGAGAACGGTTTGGAAACCATGGTCGTGCTATTTAGTAATTTCTCATGCCTTTTACAAGGAATGGGCTGATATTCCAAGGAAATGTGTGGCCTCACGATGACCTGGTAAAAAATTGAGAATGTTTGTCTGATGTCGTCATACACGCCATTCATAAATCGAATCATCACCTAGGAAATTTCATTGTTTCGAGGGGAATCAGCAAGATTGAAGGGGTCAGGAATCCGAATTTCCTTCCTAGCTTGTCATTCAGTTTTTTCTACAATCAACATACCCCCTCGAATGCAATGTGCTCAAATTTGGCATTTTCCAGGCTCATTTACCATATTAGGGGATTATGTTCACTTTCTAGGCATTAATCCACCTAATTGAAATTCACACAATCAGTGCATAAAAAGGTGCACACGAACGGTCTAAAAAACCATACTCGTGGTATTTAGTAAATTCCTCATTCCTTTTACAGGGAACGGGCAGAGATTTCAAGGGAATGCATGGCAATAGTCAACCAAAACGCGTCATTTACTGGGTTAGCAACTATAGAAAAATGAAATATGTGCTTGAAAAACATGACTCCTGGCACGGTGCCATCATGGTATGGCCTCACTGTGCCCTGGTTAAAAGCTGAGAAGGTTTGATTAATGTTGTCATGCACGCCCTTCACAAATCGAACCATCACCGAGGAAGTTCCATGCTTTCGAGAAGGAAATCACCAAGATTGAAGGGGAATCCAAATTTCCGTCCTAGTTTGTCATTCAATTTTTTTCCAACGATCAACATACTGCCTCAGACGCAACGTGTTCAAATTTGACATTTTTCCAGGCTCATTTACCATATTTAGGCGATTATTTGCATTTTCTAGGCATTAATGCACATAATTCAAATTCGAACAATCGGTGCATGAAAAGGTGCACAAGAACGGTCTGGAAAACCATCCTCGTGCTATTTAGTACATTCTCATGCCTTTTACAAGGAACGGGCAGATATTTCAAGGAAATGTGTGGCAATAGTCAACCATAAACGCGTCGTTTACTGGGTTAACAACTATACAAAAATGAAATACATGCTTGGAAAACATGACGCCTGGCGTGGTGCCATGGTATGGCCTCACCGTGCACTGGTAAAAATTTGAGAATGTTTTCCTTATGTCGTCATGCAAGCCTTTCATAAATCGAACCATCACCGAGGAAGTTCCATGGTTTCGAGGGGGAAATCACCAAGATTGAAGGGGGGGTCCAAATTTCCTTTATCCTTTGTCCATGAGTTTTTTTTCTACGATGAACATACACCCAGCAAATCACCACGTTCAAATTTGACACTTTTTCGGGTTCATTTACCATATTTAGGGGATTATTTGCATTCTCTAGGCATTAATGCACATAATTCAAGTTCAAACAATCGGTGCATGAAAAGGTGCACAAGAACGGTCTGGGAAACCATCCTTGTGCCATTTAGTAAATTCTCATGCCTTTTACAAGGAATGGACATATATTTCGAGGAAATGGGTGGGAATAGTCAACCATAAATGCAACGTTTACTGGGTTAACAATTATACAAAAAATGAAATAAATGCTTGAAAAACATCACGCCTGGCGTGGTGCCATGGTATGGCCTCAACATTACCTTGTAAAAAAATGAGAATGTTTTCCTTATGTCGTCATGCACGCCTTTCATAAATGGAACCATCACCAAGGAAGTTTCATGATTTCGAGAGGAAATCACCAAGATTGAATGGGGTCCAAATTTCCTTTGTCCTTTGTCCATGAGTTTT
The DNA here is from genome assembly GCF_018294505.1 of Triticum aestivum. Classification (NCBI taxonomy): domain Eukaryota; kingdom Viridiplantae; phylum Streptophyta; class Magnoliopsida; order Poales; family Poaceae; genus Triticum; species Triticum aestivum. The sequence continues at coordinate 242,154,545 of NC_057798.1, forward strand.
TTTCTACAATGAACATACACCCTGCAAATCACCACGTTCAAATTTGACACTTTTCCTGGTTCATTTACCATATTTAGGGGATTATGTGCATTTTCTAGGCATTAATGCACATAATTCAAGTTCAAACAATCGGTGCATGAAAGGGTGCACAAGAACGGTCTGGAAAACGATGCTCGTGCCGTTAGTAAATTCTCATGCCTTTTACAAGGAATGGACGGATATTTCGATGAAATGTGTGGCAATAGTCAACCACAAACTTTTTTATTTGGTTTTCAACTATTGAAAAAATGAAATAAATGATTAAAAACATGATGCCTGGCATGGTGCCATGGTATGACCTCACCATGCCCTGGTGAAAATTTGAGAATGTTTGGCTTATGTCGTCATGCACGCCCTTCATAAATCGAAGCATCACCGGGGAAGTTCCATGCTTTCAAGAGGGAAATCAGAAAAATTGAAGGGGAATCCAAATTTTCTTTGTTCATTGCCCTAGAGTTTTTTTTCTACGAAGAACATACACCCTGCAAAACACCTTGTTCAAATTTGGCATTTTTCCAGGCTCATTTACCATATTTAAGGGATTATGTGCATTTTCTAGGCATTTGGCGCATGTAAATCCAATCTAGCTACAGCTGCACGGAAGTGACATGAGGGACGTGTATTGTCATTCGATCGCGGTGCATTCTATGGTGCGCACGCGCGGTTCGTGTGCCTGGTGTTCCAGACAATCATAACGCAACACATAATAGCCTCAGCGCACACTGTTGCCGGAAGCGACCGAGATGAACCGTGTGCGATAATGAATGAGCTAAATTGGAAGGGAAGCCAAATTTTCTTTGTCATTTGTCATTGAGCTCTTAAAATCTACCGCACTGTATGGCTGCCCGGCCCCTCCGTCCCAGAGCTCTCTCCAAGCGTCGTTCATGGCACCGCGGCGCACAATAACTGTTAAGGAAGAAATGGCATCCCGCCGCGCCGGGTTCCTCGCCGCCCGCGACCGCACACATGGTAAGGGAGCGATGGCATCTCGCCGCGCCAAGTTCATCACCGCCGGCGGCCACCTAGTTACATGGGGGAACTTTGAGGCTGCCATTGCCGAATGGGCGGTGGATCTAGAGGCGGCCAAAGCCGCACAGGAGGATCGGAAAAGGCAGAAAGCAGTCAAGAAAAGAGAGTCCCGCCGATGCAAGAAAGAAGAGGCCGCACACCGTGGTGAGGAGAGCTTGGCGGAGTTGAAGCATGGTTTGCTGCCGCCTACAAGGTCGGGAAGGAGAACGTAGGCGTCTGGCCAGCATGCCCCGATGGCAGCATGTGAGAAGTAGTTTAAGTTTGTAGTATTTGAGCAAATTACCAGTAATACTTTAAGTTTGTAGTATTAACGTACAATGTCGGTAAGAGCATCCTTTGAGGGCTTTGAGTGTTGATTAGCATGTGTGACCGTGTGCGCTTTTTTGCGTTAATCATTAGAAGATCACAAAACACATGGTTTCTATGCCGTACCCGTGTGCGTTTTTTTGCGTTAATGATCCATAAGTCTGTTACCTGTGCGATGGTTCCTAATAAACCATGCGTACCATTGACCGGAAGAAATCGACTACACGTGTACATTTCTTTGGAGACGGGAACTGTCAATTTTCTGTTTTCTCGCACACGAGTATTTTACGCGCTTCGTCTCCGTTGTGTGTTTCCCCCGCCGAAGTTTCAAGTTTCACAGCAAAATTTTCATTAGGTGCGCGATTTCATAATTTATTCCTCCAACCACATCCCCACCCATCAAATTTCCTTAGTATCTCACCCCCACCTCCCCCTCCCCCCCCCCCGCGCCTCCCCCTACCGACAGCTCAAACTGCCACCGCCGCAACCACAACTTCAACCACATCTACGTTCTGCTTAGATCCAGTCAGGTAACCCACCGATCTCTATCATGCCCCCTGCTTGATTGCTTAAATGGTGCCTGCAATACATCCTCATGCCTCCAAATCCTCACCGTCCCTACCTCCAGAGCATCGCCGCGCAAGCACAACCACATATCACATGGAGGTCGAGGATCTGATGGTGGTCCATGGCGCGATGGCCGTTGTGCGTGTTGACCCGGAGGAACACCTCGCCTCCGCCGCCGGTGACATGGTGCAGGCTCTGGCCTAGAAGAAGTGCCCCGATGACTACCCCCCAGGACTTAACAGGTATGATCTGACTAGCTAAATCTTACCAATACCGCTTGCAATGGCTATGTTTTGTATGGTTGATGTATTAAGCATGTTTGTTCCTTTTTTGTTTCAGTACTACACATTGTGTGATGTTCAAGTATTAACTGTCCAGTTCAATTTCACCAATACCAGCAACAAACTTACAATACATGACTTAGGATATCACCAGACTCAATGGCTATTAAGCATGTTGCAATTAACAGTTGAATCCATTTTTAAACAATTGTATTACAATGGCTACAAACTAACAAAACATGATTTAGGATGCTGTTAAGGCTGTTGCAATTAACAGTTGTATACATTATTTAATATGTCCCTTTGCTACCATGCTACTCTCCGCAATGAAGATATACTAGAGATGCTGCCCATCAGCTATTTTTGGTGGATGCTAACCCTGTTGTACTTAACATGCCTATCCATGTACTTACGCAGGGCCATAACGGACGATGATGTTGTTGCCGTCGAGGTTAGCTGCATCCCATGTCTTACAGTATTTTACATCATTTGTGCAATTGCAGTTTGGCTTCTAACATTTACTTGGCTTCTTGTAGGTACACATGTCGGGGGCACTGATCCATGCTTCAACCCGGAGGAAGAACCCGCCTCTGCCACCGCTAACTTTGGGCGGGCTCTGGCCAAGATGAAGTGCCCCATCAACTACCTCTCAGGACTTACCAAGTATGAACTCACTAGTTCAATCTTACCAATACTAGTTGCAATATTGAACTAGTGAGTTCATACTTGGTAAGTCCTGAGAGGTAGTTGATGAATATCATGGCCCCAGACGCAAAAGGTATCTAAGCGTGGATCAATACCGCTTATATACGTACCTACAAGCAACCAGTAAATGTTAGAAGCTAAATGAGATAGCGGTGGCACTTCATCTTGGCCAGAGCACCGCTAACCTGGTTGCTTGTAGGTACGTATATAAGCGGTATTGATCCACGCTTCGATACCTTTTGCATCTGGGGCAATGAGATATTCATGAACAAGAGTCAAGTGAGGAAACTAAGAAAGATTGTTAGGAGAAAGAAATGGGTGATGGGAATTAAGCTCTTTATTTACACTTTGTCCAAGACATCAGTAAACTTTAGGATGGTAAGTAATCTGTTGCCTTTTCCCCCTGCCCACAACAAGTTACTCTATTAGACCTCATGATCTGATATTTTTCTCTTTTCAGTGGTTTCCGAAGCTATTTACACATGATTACCTTGCAAACTACATGACTGGAGTGGAGGCAACTAAGGTTAAAGTATATAATTCATGCTACCATGATAATGCTCTAGAAGTCTTCCTGAAGGCAGTGAAGGATGAGCGGGCGATCGTCACAAAGGGTTGGACAAAAGTTGTTCGTGCCTACGGCATGCAGGAAGGCACATTATGGGCATTCCGCTGCTTCAACAAATCGGCAGTCAAAATGATTTACACTTGTCCCTTCACCTTTACCGCCTATAAATATTGTGTTTCATCATAGTTAATTGCTGTCTAATCCTGTAATTACTGAACATATTGTACTGACAATTTTATTTATGGATTCGTTGTTGAACCATTGTGCTGAGAATTTGAATTGCACGTTTCATATTTCAAAATTTCCAATTCGAATAATAAATAATAGCCAAAAAAATGTATAGGAGCAAATAAAATAATGTGCACACGGTTAGAAAGGAAACAACGTGTGCGATGAAAAAAGAAAATAGATGGTTCTTTGACGTGAAATGTTTGTGATGCCCGTCGGACGCACACACATTTTTGTCTATATGCGTGTGCGACTCATGGTAATACGGCAAACGTTTCAAACCAGTGTGCGTGTGTGATAGGAATACCAATCGCACACACTTACGAAAATGTACACATTGGTGTTAGTAGAGGCACCGCACATATTTTACATTCTTGAACCATGTGCAATAACATACCTATCACAAACATATCGGCAGATTAATGTTGATGTCCTACTTTTGCACACGACTATAGTGGCCTAATCATTGGGAATGTCTCTCTGATCAGAAATGTAACGTCGAGATGTAACGTGTGGGACTAGTGGGGCTTATCATATGTTTGTTCTATGGGGATCGTCAGTAGCCGCTCGCACATCCCCGACAATTTCTGGGTCATGTGGGAAGGACCCCCTAGCGCCCACACTCACTAGGCGATGGTTCCAAATGCCATCGCGGAAAGGGGTCGAAAACCGTTTGTATAGCACCGACGCGTACTAGTGATTGATCTACAACATAGATATGCAAAAAAACTATCGGGACTAAGTTCATGATAAATTAAATTCAATTAATCATATTACTTAAGAACTCTCACTTAATAGACATCCCTCAATTCATCTAAATGATACGTGATCCAAATCAACTAAACCATGTCCGATCATCATGTGAGATGGAGTAGTCATCAATGGTGAACATATCTATGTTGATCATATCTACTATATGATTCATGTTTGACCTTTTCGTCTCCAGTGTTCCGAGGCCATATCTGTATATGTTAGGCTCGTCAAGTTTAACCTGAGTATTCCGCATGTGCAAAACTGGCTTGAACCCGTTGTATTTGAACATAGATCTTATCACACCCGATCATCACGTGGTGCCTTAGCATGAAGAACTTTCGCAATGGTGCATACTCGGGGAGAACAGTTATACCTTGAAATTTTTAGTAAGGGATCATCTTATAATGCAACTGCCGTACTAAGAAAAAAAAGATCCATAAAAGATAAACATCACATGCAATCAAAATATGTGAAATGATATGGCCATCATCATCTTGTGTTTTTTATCTCCATCACCAAAGCAATGTCATGATCTCCATTGTGAGCGGCTTGACACCTTATCTCCATTGTAGCGTCATGGTCGTCTCACCAACTATTTGTTCTACGACTATCACTGCCGCTTAGTGATAAAGTCAAGCAATTACATGGCATTTGTATTTCATACAATAAAGCGACAACCATATGGCTCCTGCCAGCTGCCGATAACTTTTACAAAACATGATCATCTCATACAACAACTTATATCACATCATGTCTTGAACATATCATATCACAACATGCCCTGCAAAAGCAAGTTAGACGTCCTCTACTTTGTTGTTGCAAGTTTTACATGGCTGCTACAGGCTTCTAGCATGAACCGTACATACCTACGGCACAAAAACCACAACAGTGATTTATCAAGTTTGCTGTTTTAACCTTCACAAGGACCACTCGCAGTCAAATTCGATTCAACTAAAGTTGGAGAAACAGACACCCACCAGCCACCTTTATGCAAAACTAGTTGCATGTCTGTTGGTGGAACCGGTCTCATGAACGCGGTCATGTAAGGTTGGCCCGGGCCGCTTCAGCCAATAATACCGCCGAATCAAAATAAGACATTGGTGATAAGCAGTATGACGATCACCACCCACAACTCTTTGTGTTCCACTCGTGCGTATCATCTATGCATAGACATGGCTCGGATGCCACTGTTGGGAAATGTATCATGCAATTTCAAAAAAATTCCTACGCTCACACAAGATCTATCTAGGAGATGCATAGCAACGAGCGGGGAGAGTACATCCATGTACCCTCGTAGACTGAAAGCGAAAGCGTTAGCACAATTGATGTAGTCGAATGTCTTCTCGATTCAATCGATCAAGCACCTACGTACGACACCTCTGAGTTCTACACACGTTTAGCTTGATGACGTCCCTCGAACTCTTGATCTAGCAGAGGGTTGAAGGAGTAGACGAGTTCCATCAGCACAACTGCATGGTGACAGTGATGGTGATGTGATCAGCGCAGGGCTTCGCCTAAGTACTACGACAATATGACCGGAGGAGTAAACGTTGGAGGTCGGCACCGCACACGGCTAAGAATCAATTGATGTTCCTAGAGGTGCCCCCACCCCCATAGGGTGGCCCTAGGGTGCGCGCCATGGGGGGGGGAGTCCTACTAGGACTTCTAGTCCTAGTCGCCCCCTTCCTTCTAACGGAGGGGGAAAGGGGAAGGTGTCGGTGTCAAAACCGGCGGATCTCGGGTAGGGGGTCCCAAGCTGTGTGTCATGGATCGATGGGTAACAGGAGACAGGGGACACGATGTTTACCCAGGTTGGGGCCCTCTCTATCAGGTAATACCCTACTTCCTGCTTGATTGATCTTGGTGAATATAGGGTTACAAGAGTTGATCTACCACGAGATCATATGTTGTGGTCTAAACCCTAGAGGTATGATGAGTAATGTCATAATGATTTAGCTTCTCTATCGACTAGCCTAGCCTCAGTTTATATAATATACCAGTGGCCTAGGATAATAAGAGTCCTAGCCAAATACGCCAGTGGGGAGGAGTCCTTGTCTTGATCACCAAGTCTTGTGGAATCTTCCTCGTGTATGCATCAGCTGTCCGAACTGGCCCATGAGTATATGGCCATGGGGGTCCTTGGCCCAATCTAACTGATCGGGAGACGACATGGTGAGTCCCCCCTAGTCTAGGACACCGTTAGTAGCCCCCTGAACCGGTCTTCAAGTTGGGGACGCTCCTCGATTCTTCCAAACTGTTCTTCATCTTCGGTCATCGGTCTTGAAAACTGGTTCAACAAATCATCTCATCTTCGATCTTGAGGATCGCCGAAGTGAATCCGAAGAGTTTACACGCCGAGTATCCAAGGAGCCCCTTTAAGTACTCGGCCTTTATCAATGTCTTGTTATTTTTTATGCCACACCTCGGGTTTGAAGTTGTTCCCGTGCAGTGGTGTCCTCTTGCATCCAAGCCCCAACACCGGACTGCATTCGAGGTATCTTTTGCAGCCAAGCACCAACGTCGGACTGCTTCCGAGCTCCAACGTCGGAATGTATCCGAGCTCCAACGCCGGATTGTGTCCAAGCTCCAACACCGGACTGTATCCGAGCTCCAACGCCGGACTATATCTGAGGTGTCGTAGATCACCTTGGTTCAAAAAAGTTGAAGGAGTTTAGCCGAGCTTAATGCTGGAAATGCCCTCTATGGAGCTAGCACTACAAAAAAAAGACACATCCGTGACAATTTGGGCCGAACGAAATGTTTGTGTGTCATACTTATGACACTTCTATGACGATAGTTGTGACAAAACCCGGTATCATCATAGATGTGGTGGGCTCCTACTTCTATGACAAATAATCATGATAGAAAATGGGCTTTTCGTCCTGGGCGAGCCGGAGACGCAGCTGCATGACATTCTTTGGGCCGTCCATGACGGAAAAAACCATGGTAGAAGCGAGGGCGAGGAAAATATCGGGGTGTTCCCGGTTACGGTGAGTGGTCGGGGCCGAGCGATGCGCGTTTCTCTCATTCACGTACACGCGTGGGTGCGAGGCGTTGGGCTATAACTGAACCCGGCGAGGCGTTCGCCTATACAGAACCCGAGCGATTGCACTGCAGGCTACACATTACTGAACCTGAGCGATCGATCGATGGCTGTTAACTGAACCCGATCGAGCGATTCCTTCTCTACTGCTGCTAACTAAAGACGATCAATGCTGCCTCTGGATGAACAGTGAGCATTGAGGGGGGGGGGGTTGGATGAACAGTGAGTGGTGGGGGTGGATGAATAGGACCCCGTGGTTTTGCCTCTGGATGAACAAGACCCTGATCGATTGAGCCGGTTGGGGCTGGATGAATAGGACCCCGTGGAGGGCTGGATGAACAGTAGAAGGTGGAGGGGTGTATGAACAGTAGCCCGTGGAGGGGTGGTTGAACAGGAGCCCGTGGAGAGGGGTGGTTGAACAGTAGCCGGTGGAGTAGCGCGCGGTGGAGGCTGGATGAACAGGAGCTCGTGGCTGAACAGTCACAGGTGGAGGCTGGAGGAGGTCGTCGGTGGATGAACAGTAGCCCGTGGAGGCTGGAAAAGGTTGACGGTGGAGATGAAAAGTATCCCGTGGAGACCCGTTTTGCGGTACGCCACACCCCTCCCGATGAACAGGACCCCCGTTTCGACCGTAGCGCTCCAACACAAGTCTGTTTCCTCCATTTTGCGGTACGCCACACCCCTCCCGATCAACAGGACCCCGTTTCGACCATAGGAGGTCCAACACAAGTCCGTTTCCTCCATTTTGCGGTATGCCAGACCCCTCCTGATGAACAGGATCCTGTTTCGAACATGGCCGGCTGAACACAAGGCCGCTTCCTCTGTTCTGCGATTCGCCAGGCCTCATTTCCATCGCCTGTTCCGTCCAAGCCGGTTGGCTCCCATGCGTTCCGATGCCTCCCGATGAACACGACGCATTCTGTTGCCTCCCGATGAACATGACGCATTCCGTTGCCTCCTCATGAACACGACAACGACACAGTTTTTCCGTTCTGACCCAGCCATGTACACGAGCCCTGGCCGTACATATGCGCGAGTAGGCGTTCGAGACCCAGGCCGTATGTACGTACGTGGCTGTATTTTCTTTCTTGCACACTGGCCGATGTATGTACGTGTACATGCTACGTGCGGGCCTCTACATCCACTAGTATGTACGTACACGTTCGCGACCAGAATGACAACGCTACGTATGCTTTGACCAAGTGGGTCCCGACTGTGAGGCACTTCCTTGCGTGCGAAGATGTAGCTGGTGGGTCCCAGCTGTCAGGGGGGTGAATTGTTTTTTTTTGCCCGGACGCACTTCCTTGCATGCGAAGATGTAGCTGGTGGGTCCCAGCAGTTAGGGGGGAAACATTTTTTCATGAAATACGTTGGCCCGTCTGATGGGTCCCTGCTGTCAGGTGGAGGAATAATTATTTTGCGCGTAATAAGGAGGCACTTCTTTGCGGCTGCCGTGGACCCAGCTGTCAGCCTCTCCACATACAGTACTCTTCCGATGGAAGTCGTTCCTTGAACATGTTGACCACACCGCTTGGAGAGCACTAGGGCAGTGGACGACGACGAGGCCTAGGAAGGGAACGACGCTGAGCCGGGGAAGACGTGGCAGTGGAAGCCCGCACGGAGAGGAGTACGAGGGTTCACTGGTTTGGCTGCGGTGTGAGGCTGCCGTCGCTGCAGGGCCTGGCCAGCGGTGGGAATAGTAGGGGGTGGTGAGGCCTCCGCGGCAGCACAACCAGCCATGGGAGGCAGGAGCATGCGGCACGACCGGCGCTGCTTTGGGCGGCTGGAGCAAGAAGACCAGAGGTTGAAGAAGCACTACGGTCGTTGGATGGACATCGTACGGTCACTAGAGCTAGAATCATTCATATTGACTAAGTTGACAAAGCCCTCCGTCCCCCTCAAATTAGTAAGCCCACAAATCAGCCTCTCACCAAGGAAGGGTCCCAGCTAGCAGGGGGACTATTCATTTTTTTGTGCGTAATAAGGAGGCACTTTCGGTGGGTCCGAGCTGACAGCGGGGCAAATGTTTTCTAGCGAAATATGGTGGGTCCACAAGTCAGCCACCAAATCTGCCGGGTCCCAGCTGTCATCAGAAGGAATCATTTTTTCGCATAACAAGGAGGCACTTCCTTCCATGCGAAGATACAGCCGGTGGGTCCCAGCTGTCAGGGGGAGGAAACAACTTAATAAGGAGGAACTTTCCTTGCGTGCGACCATGGACCTCATGGGTCCCAGCCGTCAGGCTCTCACGTACAGTCCTCTTCCGATGACTCTCGTTTGTTGACCACGCAGCGTCGAGCGCAGCAAGGTGGTGGACGATGGCGAGGCCCTAGACTGGAACGACCCGGAGATGGGGAAGACACGGCAGTGGAGTCGCATACGGAGAGGAGTGGGAAACTTGACTAGTTCAGGTGCGGGGTGGGCCTACACTCGGCAGAGAATAACAGGAGGTGCGGATTGGAGGGATGACCTGGCCATCGGCGGGGTAGCGTCTCGCTGCGAGGCGCGCAAAACAACACCGCTAGACGCCGGAGGCTGGAGTAGGCGGTCCCGGCAGCGCTGGGGGAAGAAGACGAGAGATTGAAGAAGAATGTTGGCCGTTGGATGTAAATCGAATGCCTTGCTTAGGCTTCGACCTACTGGCCCACATGTCAGCCAGTCCATTTGTTTTTTAGTCCATTTGGTGGGCTGGGTGAAACAATGATGTAGCATCTATGCAGCCCGTTTATATATATGGTAGAATATAAAGCCCATTTGCATTTTTCTTGCAATCCTTGACTGGCTGGGCTAGGTGAAAATATCATGTTGGGCTGGACGGAGAAATGTTATAAAAACATAAACACATGATTGCACGTCTATTACTGCATTGGTCAGTAACATCTTTGCAAGCTTATGTACGCAATCACTAGGAGTTAACCTGCCAAGTTATATATAAACAATTATTATTATTATTTTGTAAGAACTTTCAATTTACGAAATAAAATATCATTTTAATTTGATGAGTTAATAGGACGTGGGGTATTATTATTTTTTAGGCTAGACGTGGGACAGTTGAGTTGGTTCTAGGGAAATGTACTGAGAGAAAACTCAGTTTACATCGAAAAAGAAAGAGGAAGAAAATTCAGATATAAGATTAATGAAAACAAAAAATAAAGGAAGTGGGAAGGTCTATAAAATGGTTGGACAAACGACAGGTTTAATGGAACCTTATGTTGTTTCTCTCTCTCTCTCTCTCTCTCTATATATATATATATATATATATATATATTATTGAAGGGAAAACATACGTTCAGTTTTGCATTCTTATAGAAAAAAGAACTGAGTTGTGCGTCGTCTTGAAAAAACAAACATAACTTGGGCTCCTGATGTTATAGACAAGCTAGGTTGGGAGGCCCAGAGGTTGCTAGATCCAAAAAACGTTGAAACATCTCGTGGTCTGTCCATGTTTAAAAAAATGAGACCAACCCAAGGGCTAACCCTCGTTGGCATTTTTTATAGGAGAAACTCCGCGAGCACCACACGTCCAAGCCGGGACTTGAACTCGGGTGGGCTGGCAGCAAGCTCAAGCTGCCCAGCCAACAGGTCGACGACTCGTCCTTGTGCGCTGCCCATGTTAAACAACAAAACCTAGGCCATGGACCTGGTGGGCCCGAGACTGTCAGCCTCTCGACGAACAGTTGTCTCCTGATTCCTCTTATTTTGCTGACCATGTTGGGAATGATAGACAGCAGCGCCACGGCGACAGCACCAAGGTGGAGGATGACATCGAGACCGTGGACCGAACGAACAGGAGTGGGGGAATACGCAGGCGGAGGGGAGTACGAGGGTTGACTTGTTCGGATGCAAGGTGGCCGGTGGAGCTCCTTGGTATCATTGTCTTCTTTCATGTTGGCGTAGCAGGGGTTGATGATGGTCTCGGCGAGGTCAACCATGGAGTCACTCTCCTACCTGTTGCCGATGATCTTGTATTGCTTCTGGATGTCGACAAGCTTGCTGCACCAGATGGATGAATCATCGCGTTCTTCCTTCTCTCCACCGTAGCGAAGGTGCAGTCGGCACTGCCGATGAAACGGGCGAATGCTCCAAAACCTCTGATGGCCCTACAGTAGTGGTAGACGAGAACCTTGTCCCGCACGCATACCTGGGCGATCGTGATCCGTTGGTCCCTGTTCAGGACACGGATGGATGGGCAAAAGGTCTAGTCCTGCGACCTTGTGCTTTCTCGTCCTGTAGGTACTGCTTGAACTCGGCGAGGCGGAGCTTCACCGAGTCCGGATGGTTGGTGTACATCACATTCAACTTGGTGCCACCATGGGACTGAACGGAGAACTCAAAGGTGAACTCCTTGCTGAAGTCCATATCCAGCAGGCTCACCCCTCAGATCGCCATTGGAGTCTCTTCAAGTGAACGAGTGAGTAGGCGACATCAGCAGTTAGTTTTTCAGCTCTTGGAGAACTGGATTCAACAGTAAACTGAGTGTATATAGGCGACAACAGTTACGACCCCTCCCTCACCCACTGCACGCCCTACAGAATATGCACCCTCGGTGCATTCAAATGCCTCCATTAAGAAACCTACTCCGGCCACACACGTCGGTTCACGAGCGAGTCTGTATTGGTACTGTAATAACAAGTATTAGTGGTCAGTTTACTTCAATTTAATTAGCTAAAATTAAAATGTATTCTTAAAACAAGGAATGCATTGGCTCGTTCTATCAGTGCCACAGGATAAACATGCACAACAATTAGAATTATTATTCTCAGGACGCACATGATCAGCACATTTGCCGCACTTTCACATAGAGAATACTACCAAGTTTGAACAATTTGTTATGGTTGCTGTCCTCTGCATCATCATGCCGTGTTCCCAGCTTGCAAGATTCAGAACCAACAAATAAGATTCAAATAATAAGTACAACAAAGATGCCTACACATCTCATTGATTCCCAGCTTGCAAAATTCAGAACCAACAAATAAGATTCAAATAATAAGTACAACAAATATGCCTACACATCTCATTGATTCCCAGCTTGCAAGATTCAGAACCAACCCATTAGAGCCTTTTGATAAAGTGAATATCGGGATTAAATCCATCTTGGCTAGCCGTGTCATACAACCCAAGAACTTGGCGAATGCTCTTGACCATCACAACATCTGTAGTAGAGTATTCCTGTTTGCACAGATAAGAAAGAGCATGGGTTTAGGACTCTAGCAGTCGTAGAGATGGTTGTACAAACATTGGCCTTTTCTTTTGGCCACCAATTCTATCTATGTTCCTGATGCGTCAATCTTTGACGCATCCCTTGAAATTACTATAATAGTGGCACTAGTTGAAGCAAACTTTATTTCCAAAATGAGAAAAGATTGCGATAGAATAGCTTTATTTAAAAAATACAACATTGGCACAACATGACAAAGCACAATCATGTTGATAAAGGACAGTACTGACCGGTGTGAGGGGCCCTATGCCGCCACAACTCGATCTGGTGAACCTGCAACTCCACTCGGATGAGGTCAACCTCCAGCTCCATGATTCAATTCATGCGCCTTTTTCTGCAGTTCACCTGAAATGAAGCAAAGATTGCATCATTCAGCTAGCAAGAAGTACTTGCTCTCGTGAGCTGGCAGGTTCTTCTTTAGTAGTTGCACTAAAATTGAGCAACATTAAGGTTGGCTGTCCTGCTCATGTAAGGTGCAACTATAATTTGCTTATGATTTTGTGTAGTTCCACTAAAATAAAGTGCCATTGTGGTGACAGTGACGACTCATCTTTCAAAGGCTAATAAAATGTTGCACGAGATTACCAACAGAATTTGACGGAGATTTTGGGAACTCCAGTCACCATTTTCTGCAGTTCCACCAAAATTGAGAGATGTTGCCCACGTGACATTTTAGATGAACTGCACAAGACACTCATTCAAAAAAAGTGTTTTGTGCAGTTCACCAACAGGTCACAATAGCAACAAGGTGAAATGGATATCCCTATCTGCACAAAAAGATAGAAAGTAAACAGTTGCTGGTCAATAAGAATATACGAAACATACACGAAATGAAAAGAAGCATCTTAATTATGTTCATGGCAATCACTCAAGGACAGTAGAAATTTTAAAACGTTAGTAATGCTTCATGTTACCGGAAGCATTACGATCAACTATGACATTCTTCAAATATGGGATTCTTTAATTGTGGCATTGCTTGTTTACCAGATACAGTAAATCAACAGCAGCTAAAGAGTTGGTTTAAGGGCATGGGACCATGGGGACACCAGGTCACTTAGCAGCGTAAAGAAGCAACTTACTTATCATACTTGGGAAAACAGCAGGAGTACCATTTGTTAACACAGTTTAATTGCATCATATCACTAGAGGCATTAGATTAACAACAACACTGGTTAGACATGTCCTTAAGGTAATAGTGTGATCGCTTCATTTTTGCGCCCTCACATTAACAACAGGAAAAGGTTGGTATAAGGACATGCGATAGTGGACGCATCAGCACAATGTACCTACAAAGAGGCATAAAGCGGTGATGTCGAGTTTGTTCATGCTCTGTGAGGGCAGCAAATCTAATCCTGGAGAACTTTTACTATGTGAGGGCAGCAAATCTAATCCTGGAGACCTTTTACTATGTGAGGGCAGCAAATCTAATCCTGGAGACCTTTTACTATGTGAGGGCAGCAAATCTAATCCTGGAGACCTTTTACTATGTGAGGGCAGCAAATCTAATCCTGGACATACTCTGTTGACTTGTCCACCAACCGCCACTTTCTGTCCATCTTTCAACCAAAAATAGGTTTGTTCCTTATCCAGTTTGTACTAAGTTTTCCCATTATTTCCCTTTTCAACCAAGAGACCGGTTGGGTACCCGGTCTCTACTACTTTCCCCCTGTTATTTCCTCTTTGAATCAAGTCCTAGATTCATGCTACGACTTCCCCCCTTTCTTTGTTGTTTGAACCAAGTCCTATATTTGAATGCATGAAGTATATTTACCTCTAATAATACTAAAAATTTAGGTGGATTTGGAAGAGCTGATGGAAGTAGAAAAAGATGTACATGCAGACACGTTGGGAGCTGGGGCAGTAGAGCAAGGCCACTTTCGAAGAACTTGTACCTGAGGTTCGTCGGGATGTCGGCGGCGGCTGGTCCGATCTGCATAAAATACGACAGGGAGGAAGAAGGGTTGGAGGACCTCCTGAGCCGGCGATGTGTTGGAGAGAACGGCACAGGCAGAGGATCGGGCCCCGCCGGGAGCTGTGGGTTTCCTCCCTCGGCAGTGATGATCGCGTGAACGATGCACCTTTTAATCCTCTACACACAACGGCCGAAGGGATCCGGCCGGATCTGTGACCAGCGGTGAGCAGAGAGAAAATGTCGCTACCATTGTCTTGTTTAGATCTGGAGAGGATGAGAGAATGAAGAGAGCAACCCTAGTAAAGCAAGTGCTCAGGCCCCTGCGTACATATATAGTGGAGTGATTATCTTTTTCTCTCCACAACAAGCATTTCAATTTGTGTATGTGGCATTAAAGACAAGAAACTCTCTATTTAAGGTGACTACTGTACAACTCCTACTTACTACTAGTAGTACTAGTATTGTTCACTTGTGCTCCCCGCCCCTCCATTCATTGAACAACCCCACGGGTGAATAAACATACAGTAAGTATTTATATAGAACGAACAAGCTCGAACTATTTTCGCGTAGTTAAAAGTTGAGGGCGGGGCTTTTCCCGGGCAGTACGCGCAGCAGTTTATGGGTAGGTGGTTTGACAAAGAGGCGAGGAGGGTGAGCGAGTGGCGGATTCTCAAACATACTACTGGAAAGGTTGGGCTGTGCGATTTGACGGCATGTTACTACTGGAAAGACTTGTGATATGACCACTCACTATAGTCATGAATTACTGGTGCTCTGATCGGGGCTTTGCCCCCTTCCGTTCCACACTCTAATCTGGTGCATGACACGTCGACCTGGATGCTGGCTCACCCACATGTCGGCGAAGTGCGTAGTAGTAAGAAGGAGCAAAGAACGATGCGGTATATACTACTACTATTACTCAGGTCGGAGGAGTGCGAACCACGGCAGCCCAGTGAACCAGCAGTGCAAACCACGGTAGCCCAGTGAACAAGCAGTAGAAAACAATGTGGTGATATGGCCATAAAAAACAGTGTGCTATTGTCCACACTGTAGCATGTACAGTACCACTCCTCTTTGTTTGGATCCCTGAGTTAGAGCTAGTTTGGGTTTAAATAGCCTCAAATTATCAAAACACGAGGGGTTAGTTTGAGCTAGTTTGCTCTAACCCAGCTAAAAAAACTAGCCCGGTGGAGAGGTTCTAATTGGGTTCGTTATCCTTGGGCCCACTAAAAGAGAACTAAAAAAATCTCCCCTGCCCGCACCAGATCGCTCCCCCCTCTTGCACGACTCCTCTCTATTCCCCATAGGGCCACCCGCCCAAGCAGCACTCGCCCTCTCTCTCCTCCGGCCGCCCTCTCCTTCTAGCCTCCGCCGCCCTACTCCGGCCGACCCTCCCTCCGGCCTTTGAAGGTCGCCCCGCTCCCCCTTCACCGGTCGTTTTTCTCCCTCTGTCGTGCGCGGCAGCGGCGCATCTACTAGGGAGGTCGTGAGAGGGGTGAGTTTGTTCGTTCCTTCTCTGTCTCACAACCATATCATTGATCTTGCTCGCTCTAGCGCTAATTTTGATTTGGAAAAGTAGATCCTGATCAAACTTGGTATAGATTTGTGGTGCACGCATGGAATTGTTTGATGCTGCTTGAGGAGGTAATAAATCTTTCTAGAGGCCCAAAGATTCAGTTCACCTTTCTAGGTATTTCAGTTTCAGGCTTGCATTATTCTAGAGGCCCAAAGATTCAGTTCACCTTTCTAGGTATTTCAGTTTCAGGCTTGGATTATTTCTAGAGGCCCAAAGATTCAGTTCACCTTTCTAGGTATTTTAGTTTCAGGCTTGCATTATTTCAAGAGGCCCATAGATTAAGTTCCCAGTCGGCGGCAAGCGGCCCTGCTACCCATGCCGGTGTCGACCTCAACTCGCAAGGGCCGGCGTTGGAGGGGTTCCCGGGGCTTGGGCTCTATAGATCCTTCCTCCAGAGCAACGATGGCGAGCTCCTCCCTCGGTGCGTGAGGGGCTCCGGGCTCCCTCCCTATTGTGAATGACTTCCGTGATGAGTTAGGTCATGCTTTGTTTCATGGAGTTTTTTTGTGAAGCTTGATTGACGACTTGTATGTTTAAGTGGGATATCTCATTTGTATGGACAAAGTAAAAATTATCATGTTTTGCATGTTTGATTTGTAAATATGGTTCGTTTATGTCAATTGTGAGCGGGAGGAGGGCACACAAGAGCCGACCACACCAAATCCGGCAGGAAATAGGGTCCAAAGTAGTCAAATGATTGAGAAAGAGCATTTATTGTCAATCTAACCCTGCCATCCATACACCTCTTTGAATTAGAGTTAGTTCAGGGTTAGAATCTAACTCTAACCTCTAACTGAGTTAGAGTTCTCCTCATCTCGGTTCATCGCCGTCATACTTTACCCATTCCTGTGTTTTCAGTATCCTGCGAATCAAAGAGGCCCTTTTTTGCGGGAAAAATCAAAGAGGCCCTTAGACTAGTTTAGGTCCGGTCATTTTTTATAAACGTGTTATGTCCAAAATTTAATGAACGTGCTCCGATTTCTATGAAAATAATCTGGTTTCATATAGTAATTCATTCATTTATTTATTCTTCTACGGGGGGTTTGCATGTAATTCGTGAGGTCTGAAATGTAAAGTACCCCGGCATATGCTCTGAGTCGTGCATGCACTATGACCCGGATGCTCTATGTCACACATGCCGACGAATGGGAGCACATGGAAATAGCCTAGGAGTACATATAGGAGGATAAATGCGTGAAAAAATGTGTACTGTGAAGCGTAGTTGCGGTTCGAAAAGGAGACCTAAAGTGATGACAGCTATAGGTCGCACGCACCCAACTAGTGGTACTAGACATACGACTAATTTTCCCTAAAAAAAGAGGTACGAGTGCTCAGTACTCCTATTGTATCAACACGAGTCCCATCTGACAACAGCGTCCGTGCTACAGTTAGCTCTCCGCCCTCGTTTCTCTCTTCTAATTCTAAACTCGGCCGACGCCCAGTGGGCAGGGTGGGTTTGCTCAACCGCAGCCCCACCTCACAGTTAAAACGTTACAACTGGAATAAAAATGCCATATACTCCCTTCGTTCCTAAATATAAGCCTTTTTAGATACTATTTCAAATAGAATACAACATACAGATGTATGTAGACATAGTTCAGAGTGTAGATTCACTCATTTTGCTCCGTATGTAGTAGTCACTTGCTGGAATCTTTAGAAAGACTTATATTTGGGAATGGAGGGAGTATTGTACTAATAAAACATTAAGGCCACGAGGCAATGCAGTGCTGGTTACAGGAGGCAAGAAGAATGAATGCATCCATCGATGACGTCCACCTCCTCGACTCAGGGCGCCGGCCCACCGAACAGCGCCTAAGTAGCAGCAACTTTCGTGGCCAGGTCGACGTGCTTCTGAACAATGGCGTCCAAAGATTCCGGCCGCTGGAAGAAGGACAATGTCTTTCTGTCCTCGCTTGCCTTGTAGTGGCCTATGTAGACGATTTCCTCGTAGATGTGGATGTGTAGGTCGACGGTTTCTTGCATGGCGAGGCGCTGTGCGGCGAGTGCGACCTTGAGGTGCACATTCCTCGTTGCGACCTCCGGCACCTTCAGGGCCACCAGGGCTTGAAAGAGTTCGTCACCATGGAGGCCGATGAGGGTGGCAGGCAATGAGGAGCCTGGGCACGCAGGCTCTTGTAGTACGCCAAGGTCATCCGCGCGCTTCTTGATGGTGGTGAACTTGCGGATGGAGTTGACCATCATGTTGTCCATGCGAGAGGCAAAGCCGGCGTCGGCGAGGGCTATGATGCCGGCGGTCGCCAGGACCGTTTGGAAACGCTGCGCGGTGCGGGGCCGCAGGCCGGCGCCTTGATTTGGCACAGCAGACTGCCGCTCGCGTCCATCGCCTCCATAGGTGCTTGTGGCTTCTGGTCACTTGGTCTTGGATTGGAGTGAGCAGTGTTGCGCAGAGACTTAGGAGTAGATGGATTGGAGTGGTGGGTGCCTTTATATGAGAGTCCAAACTCTATTGCATTCACATCGTGCTGGCTCTATTCCGCTTCTCCAATTAATTCCCTCTGCATGTAATTGAGGATGCATCATTGACCGTTCAACGTCTCGGGAATCGCTACCCTCTCCCTCCTTGGCATTCAAGCACCTATATATGGAGGCGACTGCCACTCGCGTCTATCGCGTGTCAGGAGACGTTCCCGTCGATGATGAGGTGCCTATGGTGACTTCATAAATTTCAAGATGATAGTGTCGTGTGTGTGTGCGTTCATAGGGGTGAGTGTATGCGCGTGTATATGAGCTCTTGCGTCTGTACTGTGTCAAAAAAATGTAAATGCGTGTCAAAAAGAGACTAGTCAGTATACTCAATATTGTGCACCTCGGAGGGGAAAACAAGAGAACTACGTATTTATTTACGGTGCAGATTCACTCATTTTGCTCCATATGTACTCCGTCTCGGTGTAGTCTAGTCACTTGTTGAAATCTCTAGAAAGGCAAATACTCCTTTCTAGTTTACAGGGCTATACTAGCAAGTAGTAGTACGTACTAGTACAATAGTGGGCTCACAAAGCAATTTTGTCTCATGCAAGAGCCTGGCTATATGCGTTCTCCAATGTTCGCAACTGCCACGTTCGGGTTGCGCTTGGCTCTTCGCCTCTTCGAGAAGACGAACAATGATGTTACTACTACTACTTCTACAGTGTTGAATCCACTGCTGCATGTCCGTCCACCGCGAGCGGGAGGGATAGCTTGTTGTAGTAGTACTATAAGCAAAAGCCTGTCCTCGTTTGCGAGCAACCGCGCGCATGGGCGAGGGAGAAGGCGTGTAGTAGTAAAATCAAGCTTCTCATCATTCTACGAGTTGATGCAACACATCATAGCACTGGCCCCACATGCTTGCCTCTAAACTTGGCTGAAAGACCCGCAGTGTACAATATATTTGCTGCAACCTCTAACATTTACCCACCACAAATTAAAATATATATTCCTGTCTTGACCAGATGAGCGTGCAAACTACAATCACCAGGGTGACAGGTAGGGCCAAAAGACTATTTTAATTATTTTTTTAACTTCAAGACGGCCACATAGCATGGATCCAACCCCAATGATTTTAAGCTTACAGGCACGGTACATGCTATCCTAGACGACTCTACACATGAAACTGCCACACGAGCGTCCGGGCTGCGCTTGGCTCTCCGCCTCTTCGGGAAGTCGAACAATGATTGAGTACTACTGCACTGGAGGAGTACTACAGTACGCTTCTGGCCATCTGACACCAATTGAACTGCTGCATGTCCATCGCATGCGGGAGGGAGAGCGTGTAGCGAAAGCTTCTCCTAATCTTGCCAGCCACCACGCTCATGGGCGAGGGAGGGACGCTCCTTCCTTTGCGTGTATGACAGGTGGGCCCGACAGGTGGGTGACCAACCTATCATACAGCCAAAGGCATGTGCAGTTAAGTCCACGAGGGAGAGCATAATCAAACTTCTCGTTGATGTACGAGTTGACGCGACACATCAAAGCACTGCACTTGATATATTTCAATAATTTGCATTTACCGATGCATTAATTACAACGCATGCATGCATATCGTGACTCTCCTTTTGATACTTGCATATGTTGATTTAATGCACCTTGAAGTAGTATAAGACTATCCACAATGTGTAGTAACATAGACTAGTAACATGCATATGTTACTAGTCTATGTTACTACCTCTATAGTGGGGAGTAACATATGTGTGGTAACATGCAACACTTCATTTATTAGGCTATAGACACATTTTGCCTTGATATGTGTGATGTTACTCGTACTACTAGTATAGCTATGTTACCACTTTCCTCTCTTTCTTAATTTATTTACTTGCCACATCATCCATTTTATCTAGATATGTGTGATGTTACTACCTATGTTACTCCCATTGTGGGTATTCTAAATTTGTGACGGTAAAGCTTTGTAATGCCCCAGCCCGAGCGAGAGATGGTTGTGCACGAGGAGGGCGAGATCATGCAGACGGAACAGGACCCGACGATGGAGCTCTCTAAGGTCTCGATGGACCTCACCGTGCTCCACTGCCCCTTGTGCCTTTGCCCCTTGACGCCTCCAGTGTATGAGGTTCAAATACACCTCGTCCCTTCGGCTGATTGAGCAAGGTGCATGTTTCTTGATTGTTGTGTTGTTCGATTGATTTCTGCAGTGCAAGGGAGGGCACCTGGCCTGCGCGGACTACCGCGTTGAGCGCCCCGGGAACCAGTGGCAGTGCTAGAAGTGCAAGCGCGGCGGTGGCTTCGATGTGCGGAACACGGCAGTGGACGTCGTCCTTTCGTCAGTGAGGGTGGAGTGCCCGCATGAAGGCTGTGGGCTCTACGTCACTTACCACAAGCTCGCCGATCACCAGAGCGTGTGTCCGCTCGTGCCCTGCAAATGCCCCGTGCTTGTCTGCAGCTACAAAGGCCCGCCGCCGGCGCTTTACCACCACATCAGCACCGCGCATCCCATGCCCGTGCACAGGATCCAGTACGGCAAGGTGCTCCAGCTGCAAGTGCCACTGTCGGAGCCACAGCTCTTGCTGTTCGCGGACGAGGACGGCCACGTGTTTTTCTTGGTCGGTGGCGTGCTCGACATTGGTGCGCCTATCGCCGTGTCGGTCGTCTGCATCATAGCAGGGGCGTCCCCACTACCGCACTACGTGGCCAAGCTGTGGGCGAACGGCCCTCCGGGGGAGCCCAAAGGCACGACCGACGCCGTCAAGGTGGAAATGGAGGTGACAAGCAGCAAGGATACCGGCGACGTCGCTGTGCAGGAGCTGACCTTCTTCACAGTTCCGCCCAAGCTGCTGGCCGGGGATATGCTGGTGTCCCTCCACATTCAGATTGACAAGCTCACGTCCTAAATGTTTCTATAGTGCCTTCTGTTTATCATAGTAATATGCTAATATAGGGATTACCTTGGTCTACTTTAGCTTAAGAAATGGTGGGTTTTGGTGGCGATGCAACAATTACTTCGACATCGGATCAGTAATTTCCAATAGTCGAATGGATATTTTGTGTCTGTTGGATATAAAGTTCCTTTGGGTAAGAAGTACTACTTGTCATCAAAATGGATAAAAGGAGATGTATGTAGACATATTTCAGTTCTAGATACGTCCCTTTTTATCCATTTTGATGACAAGCACTCCCTCCGTTCCACAATACATGCCTTCCATTTGTCAAAATATAGATGTATCTAGACATGTTTTAGTATATAGGTACATCCATTTTTGGACAAATGGAAGTCAAGTAGAGTAGTATTTTGGAACGGAGGGAGTATATGCTTGTTTGTTCATGAAGTGTTTCATACTTGTGCGAGTTGACGCGACACATCAAAGTAGTACTACTACTAGTAGTACTCCCTCCGACCCTAATTTCTCTGCGCATAAGTCGAGGCCCAGATACCAAGCAGGGCCTGCTTGTGTTGGACAACTCACCGGACTGCGCACCAGGCAGACGAAGCTCGTGTCATGTCGTGTTGGTGTCGTGTGCGGCCCGCACATTAACCAAAACCTCGCGCCTCTAGCCTAGCCTCCGCGTTTTAAACTTCTCAATCTCAAGGCCAAGGAGCAACATGAATCCTATGATAGAGCCTATCGGATGGTTGAGAACACTACAATTCGTAGCTACAGATGCGTGTGTGACTCCTAGATGCAGAGGCCGGGGGTCATCATCCTCCTTTTCGAGAAAAAACAAATGCGTGTGTGAGAGGACGAGTGCGTGCATGCACCTCTTCTCTTCCTGTATAACGTACTAAACTCAAAGTACAAGTTTTTGTGGGTGGCACGATGGTGCATGCGAGAAGTCTCGAGAGATAGGTTTAATGCGTCTGAAAAAAGACTAGCCTATAGCTCGCCACGCGGCTATTTCTCTCGAACGCCCCATTAACCATAAGATATGTATACGACGGTGCCAGTTATTGCACGTACACAACAGTAGAAAAAGAACTACCATGGCATATGCTACACCACAGCCGAGAACATGTGACCACGTAACACCATCTGGGAATAGTGCCGCACTTCGAAACTAGAACCGTCAATAAATTTTGAGCTTGCGTCTCGTCACATTCCAAATTACTACTACTACCATGCTATATTGAATTGCAAACCTGTTCACACCGATCACAACCTAAATGGTTTCCCACTTAGGAGCGTATTAGTACTCGGTTATAAATACTACTATGCCAAGATGATTGCACATTCCTCCTCAACTCCTCATCCACAAAAACAAACAAGTCATTCAGCATCCTTCCCTTGCGTCTGCCATGGCCAGCGTGAGTTCTGGGTCGAGAGATTGCCACCAG
Organism: Triticum aestivum; assembly: GCF_018294505.1. Classification (NCBI taxonomy): domain Eukaryota; kingdom Viridiplantae; phylum Streptophyta; class Magnoliopsida; order Poales; family Poaceae; genus Triticum; species Triticum aestivum. Next base: position 242,177,548 of record NC_057798.1, read on the forward strand.
GGAGAGGCGAGCATGGAAGCGGAAGCATGAGAGATGTCCAGCCTCGCTATGAAAGCAGCCGACATGTCCCGCCGCGTGGAAGTAGCAGCACAAAGGTCTTGCCACGCTGCTGAAGTAGCACGGAGGTCCCGCCACACTGTCGATGCAGCAGACTGGTCCGGCCGCGCCACGGAAGCAGCAGAGATGTCCCGCCGCGCCGCGAATGCAGCAGAGATGTCCCGCCGCACCATGGCGGCCTGGGAAAATGTCTCGCGGGCAGGCGACGACTCTTACAGGCGCATGCATGCGATCGTCCATAGCCAGATGGATCAGATCTCCGGCTGGGCGAGGTTGTAGGATGACATGAAAGCCTCATTTGAACAGGCTACCGGCGTCATCCGGCAACTAAGGGAGGGCAATGAGAGGCTCCGGGCCGAGCGCAACCTGTTGAGGGCGAAAATCGCCCGAAGTGCAGACCAGCAGGAGGAGACCAGTGCCTTGTTGAAGAGGACCGGCGTCAAAATCAAGAAACTTATGGATGAGAATGACATGCTCCGCATCGAGCGCCAAAGGCTGGTGGAGGAATCCGTGGATGTTCTCAAGCAACGTCTTGAGGACACGAAAGAGCTCATCGCCGCTCGCCGCAGAGACTAGTTCCCGCGGCCTGCAGCAACGCATCAAGAAAGTAGAAATCAGCGAGCCAGATCCTTGTCTTCCTTCTTGTTTTGCCCTTGTGTATTTCGGGCTTAGCCGCATGTGGCTTTTTTAATTATCTTCCTAATTATGTAAGACAATTAATCGTCCTTATATATTCATCAGTCTTGCTATAAGCCGTAGTAGATGCTATATAGGTCCGTCGGATCTTACATCAAGATCCGTGCTTTCAGATTTTCTTTTTTCTGTCTTAAATCTCAGTCGAGTGAAACATAGCCACGCCATTAAATAGAGGCTCGGGCGCCATTAATGGAGACCTTGGGAGAGAGGTGGACGGTAGATGGAGGTCAAAGGACTCTCCTCCCGATAAGCACACGCAGGGGTCTGATCGCACGCCTCTCATACTCAAATAGCTACTCTGCATGGCGCCTCCTAGCTAATAAAAAAAAGGGACGCGTGGCGGCACGTAAGTGGTAGTAAATAGAACGCCTGCGGTTTCAATAATACTTGTGTTTCCGATTGTAATGTGACAACACTTGTTCCGAAATGACTTTGTTGATTGTTAATGTGTGCGCCTTCACAAATCGGACTACAAAATTACCACAACATGTTGGTGCCATGTCAAGGCACCAAGCCAAGTTTCATTATTTTCATGCGTGTTTCGGATTTACAGGAATTAAAAAACTAAGTTTCTCAATGTGTCCAGCCCAGCCACGACGCCCAGAATTTTGAATTTCATTCCCATTTCTTGCATGGAACCTAGAAATTTACCCGAGGACACACATGTGATTTTTCAACCAACTTTGGTGCACTGGAGAATTGATACGTCTCCGTCGTATCTATAATTTTTGATTGTTCCATGACAATATTATTCAACTTTTATATACTTTTGGCAACTTTTTATACTATTTTTGGGACTAACATATTGATCCAGTGCCCAGTGCCAGTTCATGTCTGTTGCATGTTTTTTGTTTCGCAGAAACCCAATATCAAACGGAGTCCAAACGGGATAAAAATGGACGAAGATTTTTTTTGAATATTTATGATTTTTGGGAAGTAAAATCAACGCGAAACGGTGTCCGGGGTGGCCACGAGACAGGGGGGGCCATGAGACAGGGGGGGCGCCCTCCCCCTCTGGGCGTGGCCTGGGCTCTCGTGGGCCACCTGTAGGCGGTTGACGCTCTTATTTTGGCACAAGAAAGCTAATTTTATGAGAAAGATTCGCCCCAATCGGAGTTACGGATCTTTGGATATTTAAGAAACGGTGAAGGGGTAGAATCTGAGAACGCAGAAACAGAGAGATAGATCCAATCTCGGAGGGGCTCTCGCCCCTCCCAAGCCATGGGAGCCAAGGACCAAAGGGGAAACCCTTCTCCCATCTAGGGAGGAGGTCAAGGAAGAAGAAGAATAAGGGGGGCTCTCTCCCCCTTGCTTCTGGTGGCGCCGGAACGCCGCCGGGGGCCATCATCATCACCGCGATCTTCACCAACAACTTCACCGCCTTCATCACCAACTCTTCCTCCCTCTATGCAGGGGTGTAACCTCTCTCTTACCCGCCGTAATCTCTACTTAAACATGGTGCTCAACGCTATATATTATTTCCCAATGATGTATGGCTATCTTATGATGTTTGAGTAGCTCCGTTTTGTCCTATGGGTTAATTGATGATCGTGATTGGTTTGAGTTGCATGTTTTATTAATGGTGCTGTCCTATGGTGCTCTCTGTGTCGCGCAAGCGTGAGGGATCCCTGCTGTAGGGTTTGCAATATGTTTATGATTTGCTTATGGTGGGTGGCGTGAGTGAACAGAAGCACAAACCTGAGTAAGTAGGTTGTTTGCGTATGGGATAAAAGGGGACTTGATACTTTAATGCTATGGTTGGGTTTTACCTTAATGAATCTTTAGTAGTTGCGGACGCTTGCTAGAGTTCCAATCATAAGTGCATATGATCCAAGTAGAGAAAGTATGTTAGCTTATGCCTCTCCCTCAAATAGAATTGCAATAGTGATTACCAGTCTAGTTATTGATTGCCTTGGACAAATAACTTTCTCGTAACAAAAAGCTCTCTGCTAATATTTACTTTATTGCATCTTTATATAAACAGCCCCTAGTTTTTATTTACGTGTTCTTTATTATCTTGCAAACCTTTCCAACAACACCTACAAAGTACTTCTAGTTTCATACTTGTTCTAGGTAAAGCGAACGTCAAGCGTGCATAGAGTCGTATGAGTGGACGATAGGACTTGAGAGAGTATTTGTTCTACCTTTAGCTCCTCGTTAGGTTCGACACTCTTACTTATTGAAAGAGGCTACAACTATCCCGTATACTTGCGGGTCATCAAGACCTTTTTCTGGCGCCGTTGCCGGGGAGTCATAGCGTGGGGTGAATATTCTCGTGTGTGCTTGTTTGCTTTATCACTAAGTAATTTTTATTTGCTGTTCTTAGTTGTTCTCTATCTTTAGTTATGGATATGGAACACAAAATACCAAAAAAATTAGAGGTACTTGCTACTCATGTAGATGGGGTAACTCCTAAAACCCCCGATTCTCATTATGTGAGAGATATTATGTACTACTTTGATAATCCTGACAAAACCCCATTCAACTTTATAATGGGAGACACGTTGGATAAACGTGAATACTTTAGGGATTATCGCTCGACACGAAAAGGGAAACTATTATGGGATCAATTTATTATGTTGCATTGGTATGCCTGGAATCTATGCTTGAGATATGATATTACTTGTTGCTCTAGGATGGAGGCTCCACAGCTCCCCTTTTCATGCAAATTTAACGATAATGAAACCTTAGCTTCTTATGCTAATGGTATATATGATTACTATGATGTGGAACAAATAGAAGAATTTGTTGCATTTAAGGTTGCCTATGATATTGAAGCTTTGTTTGAAAAGTATGAAGCTTTTGATGATGATGGTTATAGGCCGGAAAATCATGCTATACTTGGATATTGCTATGAAAATTATGAATACAATTACTATATTAATGCTTTTATGAAGAAAGTCAACGTTGTCCAAGAAGAGACTAATATTTTGCAGGAAGCTATGGAAGAAGAAATTGATGAAACAGTGAGCTCATTGGATGAAAAAGATGATGAGGAGAGCCAAGAACAAAAGGAGGAAGAGCGGATTAGCTACCCGTGCCCACCTTCTAATGAGAGTAACCCTCCAACTCATACATTATGTAATTCCCCTTCGTGCTTAGCGAAGGATGATTGCTATGATCCCTTGAATTTGTTTGAAATATCCCTTTTTGATGATGCTTGCTATGCTTGTGGCCAAGATGCCAATATGAATTATGCTTATGGAGATGAACTTGCTATAGTTCCTTATGTTAAACATGAAATTGTTGCTATTGCACCCACGCATGATAATCCTATTATCTTTTTGAATTCTCCAAACTACACTATATCGGAGAAGTTGGTGCTTACTAAGGATTATATTGATGGGTTGCGTTTTACTACTTTACATGATGATTTTAATAGATATAATATGCATGTGCTTGCTGCTCCTACTTGCAATTATTATGAGAGAGGAACTACATCTCCGCCTCTTTATGTTTCCAACACGATGAAATTGCAAGAAACTGCTTATACTATGCATTGGCCTTTACTTGGTGTGCATGAATTGTTCTTTTATGACATGCCGATGCATAGGAAGAGAGTTAGACTTCGTTTTGCATGATATATGTTTGTTTTTGCTCACTACTAAATTACAAATCATTTTTATTAAAATTGGCTTTGATATACCTTGGGATCCGGGTGGATCCATTACTTGAGCACTAAATGCCTAGCTTAATGGCTTTAAAGAAAGCGCTGCCAGGGAGACAACCCGAAAGTTTAGAGAGTCATTTATTTCTGTTGAGTGCTTTCATATAGTTTAAAAACACAAAAATAAAGAGGGAAACCTAAAAACTTTTCAAAAAGGAAAGTGAAAGTGAGAAAGCAAGCATTGTTGAAGTGGGAGCTAGCCTTGGACTTTGTTCATGCTCACGGAAACTTTGTGAATCTTGATTACAGAAACTTTTCAACAAAAATAATTATCCCCTTTTACAATTCCATTGTATTATAAAAATAATGTGCTAAGGTTTGCCTTTAGGATGTTTACAATGCTTGTTGGTTTGTACGGTGCAGGACAGAAACTTTGGCTGTAGTGCGCGATTTTACATTTTTAACTGGAACGGCAATTGGTTCTGATTCCTTTTGCACTGTCTTTCTGTACAACTTGTTTAGTTGTCCTAATTTTGGTAGAATTTTTGGGGTACCATAAGTATGGTGTATGTTCAGATTGCTACAGACTGTTCTGTTTTTGACATATTCTATTTTTGATGCATAGTTTGCTTGTTTTGATGAATCTATCAATTTATATCAGTGGATTAAGCATGAAAAAGTTATGTTACAGTAGACACAATGCAAAAACAAAATATGAATTGGTTTGCAACAGTACTTAGAGTAGTGATTTTCTTTATTATACTAACGGATCTTACCGAGTTTTCTGTTGAAGTTTTGTGTGGATGTAGTGTCTAGTCGAGGGTGTCTCGATATGAGGAAAACGAAGAGAGGCAAGAGCTCAAGCTTGGGGATGCCCGAGGCACCCCAAGTAAATATTCAAGGAGACTCAAGCATCTAAGCTTGGGGATGCCCCAGAAGGCATCCCCTCTTTCTTCAACAAGTATCGGTATGTTTTCGTATTCATTTCGTTCATGCATTATGTGCAAGTCTTGGAGCATCTTTCGCATTTAGTTTTCACTTTTCTTTTTTGCACCATGCTGGTATGAGATAGTCCTTGGTTGCTTTATAGAATGCTCATTACACTTCACTTAAATCTTTTGAGTATGGCTTTATAGAATGCTTCATGTGCTTCACTTATATCATTTGAAGTTTGGATTGCCTGTTTCTCTTCACATAGAGAACCACCATTTGTAGAATGCTCTTTTGCTTCACTTATATTTTTTAGAGCATGGGCATATCTTTTGTAGAAAGAATTAAACTCTCTTTCTTCACTTATATCTATTTAGAGAGATGACATGGTTAGTCATAAAATCCTACATAAACTTGTAGATCGCTGAATATGATATGTTTGATTCCTTGCAATAGTTTTGCGATATAAAGATGGTGATATTAGAGTCATGCTAGTGGGTGGTTGTGGATTGTAGAGACACTTGTGTTGAGGTTTGTGATTCCCGTAGCATGCACATATGGTGAACCGCTTTGTGATGAAGTTGGAGCACAATTTTATTTATTGATTGTCTTCCTTATGAGTGGCGGTCGGGGACGAGCGATGGTCTTTTCCTACCAATCTATCCCCCTAGGAGCATGCACGTAGTACTTTGTTTTCAATGGCTTGTAGATTTTTGCAATATGTATATGAGTTCTTTATGACTAATGTTGAGTCCATGGATTATACGCACTCTCACCCTTCCACCATTGCTAGCCTCTTCAGTACCGTGCATTGCCTTTCTCACCTCGAGAGTTAGTCCAAACTTCGCCGGTGCATCCAAACCCCGTGATATGATACGCTCTGTCACACATAAGCCTCTTTATATCTTCCTCAAAACAGCCACCATACCTACCTATCATGGCATTTCCATAGCCATTCCGAGATATATTGCCATGCAACTTCCATCATCATCATATACATGACTTCAGCATTCATTGTCATATTGCTTTGCATGATCGTAAGATAGCTAGCATGATGTTTTCATGGCTTGTCCGTTTTTTGATGTCATTGTTACGCTAGATCATTGCACATCCCGGTACACCACCAGAGGCATTCATATAGAGTCATATCTTTGTTCTAGATATTGAGTTGTAAGTAAATAAAAGTGTGATGATCATCATTATTAGAGCATTGCCCCAGTAAGGGAAGGATGATGGAGACTATGATTCCCCCACAAGTCGGGATGAGACTCCGGACTTTATGAAAAATAAAAGAGGCCAAAGAAGCCCAAATAGAAAAAAAAGAGGCCAAAGAAGCCCACCAAAAAGAAAGAAAAAATAATTAAAAAATGAAAAAGAAAAAAAGAAAAAAAGAAAAAAATGAGAGAAAAAGAGAGAAGGGGCAATGTTACTATCCTTTTACCACACTTGTGCTTCAAAGTAGCACCATGTTCTTCATAGAGAGAGCCTCCTATGCTTTCACTTTCATATACTAGTGGGAATTTTCATTATAGAACTTGGCTTGTATATTCCGATGATGGGCTTCCTCAAATGCCTGAGGTCTTCATGAGCAAGCAAGTTGGATGCACACCCACTTAGTTTCAGTTTGGGCTTTCATACACTTATAGCTCTAGTGCATCCGTTGCATGGCAATCCCTACTCACTCACATTGATATCTATTGATGGGCATCTCCATAGCCCGTTGATATGCCTAGTTGATGTGAGACTTTCTCCCTTTTTTGTCTTCTCCACATAACCTCCACCATCATATTCTATTCCACCTATAGTGCTATGTCCATGGCTCACGCTCATGTATTGCATGAAAGTTGAAAAAGTTTGAGATTATTAAAGTATGAAACAATTGCTTGGCTTGTCATCGGGGTTGTGCATGATTAAATACTTTGTGTGATGAAGATAGAGCAACAGCCAGACTATATGATTTTGTAGGGATAACTTTCTTTGGCCATGTTGTTTTGAAAAGACATGATTGCTTTATTGGTATGCTCGAAGTATTATTGTTTTTATGTCAAATGATAGACTATTGCTTTGAATCACTCGTGTCTTAATATTCATGCCATGATTAGACATATGATCAAGATTATGCTAGGTAGCATTCCACATCAAAAATTATCTTTTTTATCATTTACCTACTCGAGGACGAGCAGGAATTAAGCTTGGGGATGCTGATACGTCTCCGTCGTATCTATAATTTTTGATTTTTCCATGCCAATATTATTCAACTTTTATATACTTTTGGCAACTTTTTATACTATTTTTGGGACTAACATATTGATCCAGTGCCCAGTGCCAGTTCCTGTCTGTTGCATGTTTTTTGTTTCGCAGAAACCCAATATCAAACGGAGTCCAAACGGGATAAAAACGGACGGAGATTTTTTTTGGAATATTTATGATTTTTGGGAAGTAAAATCAACGCGAAATGGTGTCCGGGGTGGCCACGAGACAGGGGGCGCGCCGTCCCCCCTGGGCGCGGCCTGGGCTCTTGTGGGCCACCCGTAAGGCAGTTGATGCTCTTCTTTTGGCACAAGAAAGCTAATTTTATGAGAAAGATCTGGGCGAAAGATTCACACCAGTCGGAGTTACGGATCTCCGGATATTTAAGAAACGGTGAAGGGGTAGAATCTGAGAACGCATAAACAGAGAGATAGATCCAATCTCGGAGGGGCTCTCGCCCCTCCCAAGCCATGGGAGCCAAGGACCAGAGGGAAACCCTTCTCCCATCTAGGGAGGAGGTCAAGGAAGAAGAAGAAGAATGGTATTCTCTTTCCCTTGCTTCCGGTGGCGCCGGAACGTCGCCGGGGGCCATCATCATCACCGCAATCTTCAACAACAACTTCACTTCCTTCATCACCAACTCTTCCTCCCTCTATGCAATGGTGTAACCTCTCTCTTACCTGCTGTAATCTCTACTTAAACATGGTGCTCAATGCTATATATTATTTCGCAATGATGCATTGCTATCTTATGATGTTTGAGTAGATCCGTTTTGTCCTATGGGTTAATTGATGATCGTGATTGGTTTGAGTTGCATGTTTTATTATCGGTGCTGTCCTATGGTGCTCTCCGTGTCACGCAAGCGTGAGGGATCCCCGCTGTAGGGTTTGCAATATGTTTATGATTTGCTTATGGTGGGTGACGTGAGTGAACAGAAGCACAGACCCGAGTAAGTAGGTTGTTTGCGTATGGGATAAAAGGGGACTTGATACTTTAATTCTATGGTTGGGTTTTACCTTAATGAATCTTTAGTAGTTGCGGACGCTTGCTAGAGTTCCAATCATAAGTGCATATGATCCAAGTAGAGAAAGTATGTTAGCTTATGCCTCTCCCTCAAATAGAATTGCAATAGTGATTACCGGTCTAGTTATCGATTGCCTTGGACAAATAACTTCCTCGTAACAAAAAGCTCTCTACTAATATTTACTTTATTGCATCTTTATATAAACATCCCCTAGTTTTTATTTACGCGTTCTTTATTAACTTGCAAACCTTTCCAACAGCACCTACAAAGTACTTCTAGTTTCATACTTGTTCTAGGTAAAGCGAACGTCAAGCGTGCGTAGAGTCGTATTAGTGGCTGATAGGACTTGAGAGAGTATTTGTTCTACCTTTAGCTCCTCGTTGGGTTCTACACTCTTACTTATCGAAAGAGGCTACAACTATCCCGTATATTTGCGGGTCATCAAGCATGTGCTTGTATTTCAAATTTGAATTATGCACACAAAGGTGACATGTTCCCTCTCAGAACCACGAGCTTTCTTGAGAGAAGCTCTGATTTGCAAGAAGCTTATACCAAAATTTGCTCCTATTCGGCCAATTTTTTTACCATGGCATGGTACTATGATGACATGACACCATGCCAAGTTTCATGATTTTAAAACCAAGTTTCTCAATGTTCTCGACCGAGCCACGATGCCTAGATGTTTGAATTTTATTCTCATTTTTTGCATGGGACCTAGAAATTCACCCGAGGACACGGATGTGATTTTTCAACCAACTTTGGTGCACGGGAGCATGTGCTTGTAGTTCAAATTTGAATTATGCACATTAAATGACCAAAAACTCAATTAATGTATAAAAAAGGCCAAACGAACCCGGAATAATTCCAAAATTTAACAGGGCACTCATGTAGTTCTATGTTGCCTTTGTAAACAAACTCAAGGGGGACAGTGTATATCGTTTCGCACTCAATGGTGGCACGTTCCCTCTCAGAACCACAAGCCTTCTTGAGAGAAGCTTCGATTTGCAAGAAGCTTATACCAAAATCTATTCCTATTTGGCCAATTTTTTTACCATAGCATGGTAGTACCATGAGATGACACCATGCCAAGTTTCATGATTTTCATACGTGTTTTGGATTTACAAGAATTTTAAAATCAAGTTTCTCAATGTTCTCGGCCGAGCCATGATGCCCAGATGTTTCAATTTTATTCTCATTTCTTGTATGGGACTTAGAAATTCACCCGAGGACACAGATGTGATTTTTCAACCAACTTTGGTGCACAAGAGCATGTGCTTGTAGTTCAAATTTGACTTATGCACATTAAATGACCAGAAGCTCAATTAATGTATAAAAACGACAAACGAACCCGGAATAATTCCAAAATTTAACAGGGCACTCATGTAGTTCTATGTTGCCTTTGTTAAGAAACTCAAGGGGGCGGCGTATATCGTTTCACACTCAAAGATGGCACGTTCCCTCTTAGAACCACGAGCTTCCAAATCGGCCCAATTTTTTACCACAACATGTTAGTGCCATGACATGACACCATGCCAAGTTTCATGATTTCCAGGTGAGTTTTGGATTTACATGAATTTAAAATCTAAGTTTCTCGATGTTCTCGGCCGAGTCACGACGCCCAGATGTTTGAAATTCATTCTCATTTCTTCCATGGGACCTAGAAATTCAACCAAGGACACACATGTGATTTTTCAACCAACTTTGGTGCACTGGAGCATGTGCATGCAGTTCATATTTGGATTATGCACATTAAAAGTCCAGAAACTCAATTAATCTATAAAAAGGCCAAATGAACCCGAAATAATTCCAAAATTTAACAGGGCACTCATATAGTTCTATGTTACCTCTGTAAACAAAATCAGGGGGGAGGCAGCGTATATCATTTCGCACACAAAGGTGACATGTTCCCTCTCGGAACCACGAGGCTTGTTGAGAGAATCTCCGGTTTTGCAAGAAGCTTATACCAAAACTTGTCCCAATTCGGCCAAAAATTATACATATGAAAACAGGGTTTAGATTATCCCGAACATCTCGCTACCTAGACCAATAATGTACTATGATTTGAATTCAACATAAAATGGATACAAATATTTGAATTGGAGATCGTATGGTACATGTAGTTCATAATGAAATATGATTACTGCTATATGCATGTTTTTTGTTATCAAGATAATATTTAAATTATTGTATAACTTGACAACAATCATATTCAAATAAGGAAAATTGATTCAAATTTAGTCCATATGGTAGACGACAATATATATGTTCACATGGTGGAGTAAAATGTTCATATATGATGGAAGATCAAAATGTACGACTACATCAATTATAAACCGCAAGGTCACCTAACGATATATTCGAATTCAACATAACGTGGATTCAAAAATTGAAATTCGAGATCCTGGCATTTGTAATCATATAAAAAGGGACATTACTCTTTCTTTTGGTGGGAATTGATTTGTTTTTGTTGTTGTTGAGGGAAGTGCGAATTGATTTGGTACTGTGCAGGGTAATCTTGTTCTCTCGATTTTTTTTACATTTTTCTTGTAGTTTTTTCAATGGCATCTATAGCAATATAGTAAAAGGGGACATGACTCTCTTGTGTCTTGTATGAATTGTTTTTTACACGTTAAGTTTGTTTAGCTGGACAAGGAATCCGCGCCTTGTTATCCCGAAATTTTCAAGCTCGAGTATCTTTTGTCTCACCTGCTTTGAAACTCCCGCCTCTTCAACCCACGCCGCGACTTTTTATCCCGAAATTACGACGCGCGCGAAAACTCCCTCCTCATCCGAAATCGGTCATGCAGCCCAGACACGCAAAATCCCCCTTCTACCCCTCAGCCGGAAATGAAGCTCCACATCGCGGTGTCAAAACTGGTGGTGGTACGCTGGTAACTTACCCTACATTTTGGACAAGCGCGCCCCTAAGCTTGGCTCCCCCCTCCCCCTTCGCCTCCCCCCCATTCGTACACCGAGGCCGCCAAAACCCGTGAAACCTCACGCTCCTCCTTCGGCCTCCCGACCGCCTCCCAGCCGGAGACTCTTCCCCGACTACGTCGTCCATCGCAACAGCTTGTCATCCCTCATCCACCGCACCGGATGAGGATCCATCGTCGATCTCGTCGTCCCGCCGGATCAGCCGCTCCGTCCTCCACCTCCAAGGAGTTGCCCCGATGTTCGCTTCATCTATCGCGCCACCTCAATCCCCACAGCGCCGTCTTGACCTGCCCCACCGGGACCGCAGCACCCTCACCAATTCATCTGATGAAGCCTAGGACAACTCGGCGCCACCAAGGAGGTTCTGCACTCACCGCTGTGTTTTATCTTTTAAAATTGATCTCACAGGGCTGCCGGTGCTCAATACCGAGCAGACATGGCGGGTCTCCATCGACGGCGCCGTCGCCGGCAACATCATCCATGGCGTCTCTCCCCCATGTTGTTGCTTCCTCGACGGCGACTTCCACAATGGCACCAGCTGCAGCTGCTCCATCTCTCGCTCGCGCTGCAGCTCTGTTCTTGCTATCGGTAGCACTGTTGCACTGCTCTTGCTTTCATTCATGCTGCTGCTCTGCTCTTGCTCTCGCTTGCGCTGCTGCTGCTGCTGCACGACCACTGGCAGCTACAGGAGTTGCTGCTTTAGCACTCGCTCGCGGTGCTACTGCACAACTTTCTCTCTGCTAGTGTGTTCCCTGCTCGAGCGTCTGCTGATTTAGACCACTGATTCTCTACTACTAGTGCTCGAACACCCTAAACATCTATTGCAATTCTCTGCTACTAGTTCAATCAGTTTCGACAGTAAATTCAGTTTCGACTATAAAGTTCATTTTCTTCAGTTAAGTTCAGAGTGAACAGTACTTACAGCATCTTTCAAAGCGGCCATGGCAGGGCTGATGCATTTTACATCTAGCACTTTTTGGTGATGTATTTTACCTCATCTATTGCAGATGATATTAGGGTCCCACTTCAGATTAACATTGTCTGTCTTGTCCTGCTTCAGCATCGCCGCCGTACACCTCACCGAAGCTGCTCCAATGACGGAACCGTCCATCACAGCGGAGCAGTACCCTCGGTGCCGTTTCCAGAGGCCTCGGATCTTCTTCCCCACCTCCGACAGTCACACCAGCATCACCATCCTCCACGTCCAACCCAATGATGCTAAGGTCTACAAGGCTATGCCAAAGAGGTTGTACACTTGTCGCATCACTTTGTTACTCTGCATTCATGTCGATCCCTCAGGGATCCTTTGCTATGGAACTACTATTCGTGCATTTGGTTAGAAGGAGTGGAGCAAAGAAAAACTAGAGGATTTTTTCCTTTGGTGTCTCTTTCGAAGAAAAAACATAGGAATTTTATTCACTTGGACATCCTTTTCAAATTAATATGCATGAAGAACAGAACTAATTGCACTACTGGCATAATAAGATTCTTATTTTTTTTCATTTTCACATGGTTTGACTTTAATTTGACCATGTTTCTCCATTCCTGTGTTCTTCCAATTCATGTGAACCAAACACCCAGGTTGACTGAAATCCTATGTTTCCAAATGCTCTGTTTTGCATGTGCATTCCTATCCTATTACTGTGTTTTTCATGTCCCCGCATTTATAGAATCCTCCAATTCTAAGGAGCCCTTACAGATTTACTTCATTTTCAGATAGGCGTCAAAGAAAACTCTGTGTGTTATGTCCTGCTCCTGTCGTGTCGTCATCCACCCCACCTGAGGTGCACCATCGACAGAAGCGTTCACTACAGCAGAGATCCCCCTGTTGACTTTCTTTCACCGCCTTAGATCATCTTCCCCGATGCCGGCAGCCACGCCAACTACATAACATCATCAACTGAGCAGATGAACCTAAGGACTACACAGTTCCAGAAGAGAGGTTGCAGTCTTGCGTGTTTGCTTACGTTATACATCGGTTATTATTACCTGCTACTTTATCGTTCAAACTTGAGTTTTGACATGCCCGTGGGTCTCATATCGAAGCAGCAACGAATAGTATATGTCTACTATCTGGTTCATCTGGGGTCTTCTATGTGGTTCATGTTGGGTGGGCAACAAACAATAGATGATCCATTGTCTATCTTTTTAAACTGAAGCTATAATCTACCTGCTATCATTAGTTTTGGATCCATCCACTCGTTTGCTACCATCAGTCTTGATTTTTGCATGCACCCCTTAGGCCTTACAAAATCTAACTATTTTTTATTATGCATGTCAGATATTGTACACAATCGTACTGAACATGTAGAGAAAAAGAGAAGACCGTTGCGTGGGAATATAATGTCATGCAGACGCCGCTCCATGGTGGGAGAAGTGGGCCCCCTCCTGCATTTCCAGATTGTATTCCAGAGGAAGATAACTATTCAGATGGGGATTCAGAAGGAGCCGACCACGCCTGTTTACCACCTGAGGTGTTTGCTCTAACCTGGCATGCTGATGTTGGTCATATCATGCATATGGCACCTCGCATTGCTTACATTATACATCTTATATGTCATCAGCTTAGTTTAGATTTGCTTTGTGTGAATGCCACCTGTTTGGTTTCTATATCATACTCCCACCATTCCTAAATATTTGTCTTTTTAGAGATTTCAACAAGTGACTACATACGGAACAAAATGAGTGAATCTACACTCTAAAATATGTCTATATACATCCGTATGTGGTAGTCCATTTGAAATCTCTAAAAAGACAAATATTTAGGAACAGAGGGAGTATATGGGAATTATGCAATGCCATCTTCTTTAGCCAGGCATCATATACGTGAATCATGCAATGCCATCCTGTTTAGCCAGTCATCGTATATGTGAATTGTATCGTGCCATATTTTTTCCATAATGTATTCCATTTGTCAACAATGTTTATACATTCATCTACTCTTCCTGTGCATCAGCCATTTGAGTCGGTCATGGGAAAATCTGGAGTGAAAACAAGGTCTTCTGAGCAGTCAGTGCTACCTGTCGATGCAGATTTCTTGCTGGTTACAGATAGCTCCTCAGAGGAGGATTCAGAGACAGATGACCAGTCGTATCCCCCCCCCCGAGGTGCATGCTCTAACTTGGCTGGGTTATATTGCTCATATCATGCATATGGTGTCTTGCATTGCCATGCCATCTGCTTAGATTAGACATGCTTTGTGTGAATGCCTCCTGTTTGCTTTCTATATCAGATATGTGAATTATGCAATGCCATGTTTTTCAGCCAGTTATCATATATGTGAATTATGCACCGCCATGTAGCCAGGCATCATATATGTGAATTATCTCATGCCATCTTTTTTTCATTACGTATTCCATTTGTCGACAATCTGTGTATATTGAACTACTCTTCATGTGTATCAGCCATTTGAGCCGGTTATGGAAAAATCTGGAGTGAAAACAAGTTGATCTTCAGGAGCATGGCAATGGTACCTGTTGAAGCATATATCTCGATGGTTACAGGGAGCTCCTCAGAGGAGGATTCAGAGACAGATGACCAGTCCTATATCCCACCTAAGGTGTATGCTCTAAGTTGCAATGTTTATATTTCTCATATGATGCATATGGTGTCTTGCATTGCTTAGTTTAGACATCATATGCACAATATTGAATTCCATCTGCTTAGTTTAGAGATCATACATGCGAGTGCCAGCTGCTTAGTATATGAATCAATTATGTCAATTATATCATGCCATCCTGTATACTTAGACAACATGTATGTGAATTATTTCATCCCAACCTATTTTAGAAAGACATCATATAGTTTTTTCATGTCATCCTGTTTAGGTACTCATCATATGTTGAATTATGCCATTATATCATGTTAAGTTATCCATCATATATCTGAAACTGTGTCATGCTATCCTGTTTAGTTAGGAATCATATATGTGAAATTGTGTCATGCTGTCCTGTTTGGTTAGACAACATATATGTGAATTACCACATCTGTCTATCATACAATGTCTGTACGTTCAATTTCTTTTCTTGTTTATCAGCCATTTGAATTGGAGGGGGTGATGGCAGTATCTAAGGGAGCAAAAACCCGTTCTTCACAAAAGACAGTGCTACCCGTCGATGCAGATAGAACCATGGTTGTACTGGCCCACAAACTAGCCCCACCACACATAATCGAGACTCTTCCAGATTGCACACTTACACCGTTGGGCAGAGAACCAGCTACAACCCATCTAACCGCAACCCCAGCGGATAGTAACCCACTTCTAGTTGACAAAGCACCATGTCCACCACAGAGTACCCCCACACGAGCAGTTTGTAAAGCTACTGCAGTGCCCAAAGCACGAAGACCACCACAGCTAACCCAAACTCCACGTTTAAAGCAGAAGAGCAACTGTTCTCAGGTCAGATTCCGTAGCTATGGTCCATACTCCTTTGCTGTTGCATCACTGTATTTACTCATACCAACTACTTTCGAATTTGAAGGATCCAATTGAAACTCCAATGGCGCAACAGGTATGTTTTAAACCTATTTCTTTAACTGGATTGTTGTTCTAACTTCTTGCTCTATGTTGATTTCAGTTTAAGTTGTATAAACAGTTATGTTCTCATGTGATGCACATTACAAGTGCTGCCAATGCTGTGTAGTTTCTCACACTTATATTCTGTCTATGCTGTGTGTCTTAAAAATATATGAGTTGAACTGTGTCTCTATCTTGATTAGGCAACATAAACTAGAATGATATGGACAATACAGTGACCATAGTACATAGATATATGTTTGTTTCATGTTGTTATCCTGTCCACCTTACTACTGAACCGGTTTACCAAAATGAGTTTCGTATACTACAAGCTAAACCTGTGATGTGTCTGCTTGTTTCTCTTGTAGTATACAAACAGAATATTGGAGAAGAGCACCCCACTATGCAATGGTAGAGAAAGTAATGCAGATAAGGTTCAAGATAGTGAGATAACCCTGTTGGTCTCCAGGCAAGGTGATAAAAATGATCTTGTAGACAGTGAGAAAACCCCACAATCCTGCGTTGATGTAGTGTTCGAGTTACTGGCCAGTACCGCTGGCACAAGCTCTTCGAACTTGCTGCCTGAATCACTTCGGCTTCTTCAGTCTCAGCTACAAGCTGAAAGGCATCAGTCAGCTGTGTTGCGGCAAGAAGCTGAAGGACTAAGGAAGTCCCTGCAGAATTCAGATGCGTACTTTCTTATGCAACAACAAGCGCTGGAGGATTTAAGCGCCAAAGAAGAGAAAGTTAATAAGCTTGCTAAGCATCTTGCCAGCATTATGGGTACCCAGGATATTGTTTCTTGAGCTCTTCTGAAGTGATTTTAGTTCTGGACTTGTTTTGATACGGCGTTTATACGCTGCTTTGTTCCCTATATTTGCACTGGTGGCAAACTTTGATGCCCAGTGGATGTAATATGTGTAATAGCCGTGACAGCCTAGCATAAGTTGCTTGTAGGAATGTCAACCGGGTCCCGTTTAATCCCGTTTAAAGTCCACTTATGATACGATAGTTCAAAAAGTCTTTTTGTTTGTTTGAGGAAAATGAACTATCAAGCTAGCAAAAACTAACTAAACGGGATTGTGGACGCCATTTATTTGCCACTTACATCCCTAGTTGCTTGCTTATTTATTTCCTTGTTGTCTTGTTTATTTGTTTGCTTGTAGTTAGTGTAGTTCTTTTTCCGCGGTTTGCTAGTGGCCGGAATAACCTATTTTTTAAAACTAGGCCACAATAACCATGGGCTACATATTTACCGTAGTGACACCGGGCCTCCTACCGGCCGTAGAAACAATGGGCCTCGGCCGTAGAAACAATGGGCCTTCTACGGGCCATAGACACAATGGGCCTTCTACGGGCCGTATCATCAATGGGCCTTATATGGGCCGGATGATCGATCTGCCAAACATGGGCCAATAACAGACCGCATTATGGCCGTAAACGGGCTAGAGTTGGAATCGTCCGTTCATGGGCCGACCATAACGGGCCATCGTTAATAGGTCGTATTTGATGACGCTATGAAAACGGCCCAACGTATTAACGGGCCACAAATGGGCCGACTGTAACAACGGGCTGAATTTGGCCCACAAGGAGAAAATGATAGTAACGGGTTGTAAGTAACCGAATGCTGGAAATGAGCCCAAGAATAAATGGGCCCTGAGAAGGCCGAAAGATAACATGGGCTGGAAACGGCCCATTGGAATAATGGGCCGTTAATGGGTATAAAGTGATACACTCTTCATTACGGGCCAGTTTCACCATGGGCCATTAATGGGCCAAGAGTTACAAAGGGCCTCATATGGGCCGAAAGACGTCATGGGCCATACATGGGTCGGAAGTTAAAATGGGCTAGAATCATATTGGACAGCCCAGATGACTCTACTAGGCCTAATTCGGATAGGCCGTAACGGGCCCTGTGTTTGCGGGTTGTAAATGGGCAATATGCGAACAGGCTGCTAACAGGCTTTCTGTGGGCCGGCCCGGCACCTTTTGACCAAGTCAAACAAGACGACATTTCCACAGGAATGGGCCTCTGTTGGGTCGTGCCACGTGTCGACGCATCATAGGCGCCTACGGTCCAATGAGTGGATGAATCTGTCCCAACGGTGAGATGACACGTGTTTACACCAGCCATTGATGATTTTACACGTGGAAAATCCCCATTGTTCGGGGCTGTTAACGGGTTATCGGATCCAAAACCGGACCCGGTAGCTTAACGGCATTCCGTTACGGTGGATGCCACATGTCGGTCACCCTTGATGAAAGCACTTCTATGATGCCCGAATTATCATCATGGAAGTGGCCACTTCTGTGATGATAATTTTGGTAATGTCATGGAACACTTCTACGACAGCACAGGTATGACTATCTTGATTCTGTCATGAAATCATCATGGATGTACATTCATGACAGAAAACGTGACCTACTGTGACAAACACGTACCATCACGGAAGTGTTTTTTTTGTAGTGTAGCCACTGGGCCCGAGCTTTATGCCGGACTGCTTCTGAGGTGGTGCACCACACCGACCTCGGGCTGATTTTTTGTGAATATTTTTGACTGGTGCAATTTATTCTTTGCCGAGATATATAGCCAGTATATGCATATCTAGTAGCCCTCAAGGTGTGTGTCAGTCTAAAACCCGAGATGCACATGAAGGAAAAGATGAAACCGCTGATCCGAGCAGCCCCTGAGACTCAGGTCGATGCGCGAAATCAGCCTGAGGATCAACTCCTAGCTCGGCAGCATACGTAGGAATAGAAACGCGGTGTAATATATTAGAGATAATAGTGATCGGCGAACGGGCCCTTGAGAGAGGGTCTTGAGAAGTTGCCGCAATATATTAGCTTGACGCCAGATAGGTCAAAATGGTACCTATTGTTGTCCAAAGACGCGTTTGCCCATAGTTCGGTCAAGACGAATACTAAGCACCTTGAATTTGCTACATTGAATAGGCAATGCAGTAGCCCCCTAGACACTAGTCGGGTGGCAACACCAGATCAAGGGATCAATGTACCCCTTTAATATTTGTAACTAACAAGCACGAAGCCCAGTAGCCCCCGAGCCTTAATGTGGGCACGGGTGGCCGAATTAAGGATCGATATCCGAAGTAAAATCACAAATATGTGTAATGATTCTATGTATCCAAGTACTCTACATCATTAATGCTCGGATCCGCATTGTACAAAACTTTGTTCACCGACCATCGGCTTCAACCTCCTCAGCCAGCAGCCGAGGAGTGTTTTTCCTACTTCATAAAGCCTTTATGAGGGCAAAGATTTATGGCAAACAAGGGAATCCGGTCATACGGTTTTATAAACAAAGGTTTGCGAAGAGATATGTTATATTACTTTTTAACGTAGGAAACATCTTCCAAAGAAAATAGTCCCGCTATCGGTTCCTTTCTTTCGGTTGTCATGCTAAGCATAATCATGAAACCTCAGCTCCGATCCATGTGGGAGCAAAATATTGAAGATTTAGTTTGGGAAAAGTTCCCGAACTATGTGGTCTTTAAAGAACCTAAATTTTCACTTCCGTCGTTGCCGACCAATTATATCCTTTAAGATCGCTAGCTTTCGGCTTCACCCAATCTGAGATACTAACTCGGATAACCCGGTAGTAACAATCACAGAGGTGCTCCCTTTACCGCCTAGCCAAACAATCAGGAACATAGGGGTAAACACAGGAGCCAGTTAACCCAGCTTGGCCAAAATCTTAAGTCAAATTGATGCATATTTATGGCTTTATAATGAGGATTACGGAAGGCAACCCTCGTATATTAAATACAAATACTGATGATATGTTTATTTTGACTCTGTTGCGACCGTTTATCAGTTGAAAGTGGCCCATCGTCGGCTTCCACCCCCTTGTAGATGCTACGCAGGGTGCTTCCATATAAACAAAACAACCCTTAGCCGACGTCTCAGTGCCCGAAGGCGGTTGTGTTAGCAGAGACGAGGCAATCAGATATGCGGGCTTTATAACTTTCACTTAGTCATAGGTGCTTAAAGTTGGGAGGCCAGCTACTAGCCCCCGATTAGTGTTCGACGACAGCCGAGGTCAAGCCGTTAACACTTTGGCCAATATTATGAATGGCTCGTCGCTTAACACGGGGTCACCTCCATCGATCTTATAATTTAACACAGTCGTCGGATCGCCGACCAGTTTACGCTTATTGTGACAGTCAGTTTTCGGCTTTCTCCACTGAGGCGCTTAACCATGCGAGTTGGAAGCACAATCACAGTGGTTCTCCCTTTGCACACCTAGCCGAACAAAGCGGAACATAGGAGGCAAGCATAGGAGCCGGGCAACCCAACTATTGACCGAAGACACAATTCGAAACCGATGCATATATAGCAATGTCCAAGAATGTTTTTGCCGAATCTCTAAAGGTGTCCGACGTTGCACTGTGAGACTAATGATGGAACCACACAAATAGTTGTAAAGTACCATATGCTTGGAAAACCAAAAAACGTCAGTAAAAACTTGACGTCCGAACAAGATCAAGTGTTCGGTGCCAATCCGAAAATTGGAAAAAAATTGTGCTTCTGTCGTGCTTTAACATGACAAATCCGATCTCAAGACTTCACGCGGGTCAGCCTACGGCTTCAAGCTCCTTATCCCAAAGGCGGAGTACTTCTCCGAGGGCAGTTTAGTGAACTAAACTAGAGCGGCTTTTAGAGAGAAGACAGGCTATCCGGCTATTGACCA
This sequence comes from Triticum aestivum, assembly GCF_018294505.1. Taxonomy (NCBI): domain Eukaryota; kingdom Viridiplantae; phylum Streptophyta; class Magnoliopsida; order Poales; family Poaceae; genus Triticum; species Triticum aestivum. The sequence continues at coordinate 242,198,273 of NC_057798.1, forward strand.
TACACTTGAGTCAAAAAAGGAGCGGTAGAAAAAGACTTTGCAACGATCAAGAAGAAAACACATTTACTATAAACAGCTCATATAAATTTTAAGAGCCCCCAAGTGACTTGGGTAAAAGAATTTTATGTATAATGATTGTATGTACTGAAGTACTTATATCATATATTTGTTCAACCGAACTTTAAACGCGTCTTAACCGACCGTTGGCTTCTCCCTCTTCGATCAAGGGCCAAAAAGTGTTATGTACTCCACCTGTCGAGAATATCGACTGTGTTTCTGATAACCAGGCAATCAGGCCATAAGGCTGTAACAGACAAAGCACGCTCAGGGAACTTATGCTATATTACTGACGAAGTGTAAGAAGCATCTTCAAAGAAAATAGTACCCCCACCGATACCTTTCTTTGGTTGGTCATTGTTACTATGAGACTTGTGCAATAGATTTTTTGTACTCATGAGTTCCGTTGTGTGCCGACCATGATTGAAAACAGTAAGAGTGCTAGCTTTCGACTTCACCCAGTCTGAGGTCCGAGCTCAGATGACCCGATCGTGACAATCACAGAGGTGCACTCCCTTTACTCCCTAGCCGAACAATCGGGAACGTAGGGGTAAACACAGGAGCAAGGCAACCCAGCTTGCAGAACACTTAAGTCAATATGGTGCATATTGTGGCGTAATCACGAACAAGGAATGAAGCCATACAAGTATAATCATATGCAAGAGGAAAGGCTTCATAAAGTAAGCCCCCAAATAAATGGGTATTTGAATTTGTGTGTCACAAACAAAGTTTTGACAAGGAATTTTGTCAACAACAACTTTTTGCCAAAAAGTATAATGCTTGGTCGAACCGAACAAAATTTATAACTGAAAGTCTTTGAGCATGAAAGCGACTTAGCTGGTTAATGTGCTCGGTGTTGATGAAGCGATTCGGGCTTGTGGCGAGACGAAGACGCCCATTGATCTGTGACAGATCTGACAAGGTTCGCAGTCCTCGGCATGGCCGAGGTCCCAGCCCCCAAGCCTGAGGTGTCCGAGCAAGGAGTTCGGCACTTTGGAGTAGTGACCGCGTAACGCGGTCAAGATCGATTACCTGCACACGTAAAACAGTGCGGTCCAGGAAATAATAATAATAATAATATACACACACATACATATTTATATATAATCCTTGCATAATTGCTTTATGCAAAAATAATTTATTTAAAGAGATGTGGCCTGGCACCGAAGCCAATGTCGATGCAGGGCGTCGGTGTGACGTGATGAAGGTGTGACAAAGCCTGAATTTGCAGGGCGGTCCGGGCTCTAGATGCAGCGTTCGCTGAACTACGGACGGGAAATGGACCGAACCATCATGCAACCATCGTTAATGCGGCCATCATTTGACAATCCTGTGTATGGATGATGGAACAAACCAGAGTAATAATTTTTTGGAAAAATAAACCCAAGCAAGAAAAAAATATTAGGATTAATAGCACCTGGTTTATCTGTTGTAGCAATCTAAAAATAGGTTACTCCCAAAATTGGGGCTTGATCCGCACACACATTGCCTGGTGAGCGATGGAGCAGCGGCATGGCGATGCCGACAAAGGTTGGCTTGCTGAGGCAAAGCCCCCGGTTCGGCTAACGTGACGAAGTTGGTCAGTCGACGCCGAGGTCTCCGGAGTAGATCAATGAAGGGATGTCGAAGCCCCCGGTCCAGACGAGGAGACGGAGCGGGTCGGTAAGGAGATGTTGCAGCTACCATGTCAGCCGAGGTGTTACAGTAGTTCGGCGTGATGGACATCGGCTCGATGTAGCAATGTTTCGGCCATGCCAATGCAGGTCGTAACTTGTGACGTGGTCAATGCTGGCTTGATGAAGTGACCGTGCGATGATGCCGGCATGCCCGCTCCGTGTAATCCATGGGGCAGTGATGTTGGTGACGATTTATCCTTCTCAATGCCAAACTCTTGTTCACCTTGCCGAGATGATGATCCAAAGAAGTTGAGCTCGGCTTAACAAAGCGACGACGTGTCTAGTGTAGGTCGACAACCGTAGAGCAACATTGTCAGGCTAGTTTGACACCGGCGCGATGGTGAAGATCATATTGGAAAAGACTTTAAAATTAGCGGGATGTGTTTGGGAACAAAACACAATACCCCATACAAAACTTCCTTCAAAAAGGATGTCCGAAATCCCGTTCATAAAAAAGATGAATTCGGGTCGGATTCGTTCTCGCACAGAAAACAGATCCGAAAAGTGAAGCACTAATCGGAAGGTTCCTGGAGTTTGGACGGTCGGATCAAGCTGAAATTTTGAGGGGTGGTTGATATGGGAATTCCGCAGAAGCTGAACGGTTGGATCTTCCAAAGGACCTCCGAGCTGGGCTCTGGAGATCACGCCCTCAACTCGTCCAGATTTGACAGGGCTCCGGTATATCGTAGATTGCGAGAGATTCCTTCATCGGAACTCGACAAAATTTTCCAGGGTTGTTGTAGACTCAATTCTGCACAATTCCACTGGAGCAATGGTTAAAACGACACTTGAGGAGGCGGTGGCGGCAGATACAAGTTCGCTGTCCAGAAAAACAGATACTCTTGGGCGCCCGTGCTTCATGGATGATTCCTCCATGATCTTGATAGAGATCGGAGTTGATGTTGATGAAGGCCCTCATCCGAACATGACGATCGAAGGTACGGCACAGTCCTCGGTCAAGCCAAGGTGACCACTCGAGCCGGTGATGAAGAAGCCGACATCGCAGTTGATCTGCAGTCGAGCCATTGATCCTTTGTCGATCACACAGCGAAACTCTCAATGAAAGCACCAATGTCTGTGGCAAAACCGGCGGATCGGGGGTCCCAAGTTGTGTGTCATGGATCGATGGGTAACTGGAGATAGGGGACACGATGTTTACCCAGGTTCGGGCCCTCTCTATCGAGGTAATACCCTACTTCCTCCTTGATTGACCTTGATGAATATAGGGTTACAAGAGTTGATCTACCACGGTATCATATGTTGTGGTCTAAAACCTAGAGGTATGATGAGTAATGTCGTAATGATATAGCCTCTCTATCGACTAGCCTAGCCTCGGTTTATATAATGTACCAGAGGCCTAGGATAACAAGAGTCCTAGCCGAATACGCTAGTGGGGAGGAGTCCTTGTCTTGATCACCAAGTCTTGTGGAATCTTCCTCGTGTATGCATCAGCTATCCGAACTGGTCCATGAGTATACAGCCATGGGGGTCCTCGGCCCAATCTAACTGGTCGGGAGACGATGTGGTGAGTCCCCCTAGTCGAGGACACCGTCAGAAGGAGAGCGAGAGGGAGAAGGAAAGGGGGGCCGCGCCCCCTCCCCTTGTCCAATTTGAACTCCCCATGGGGGGGCGTGTCACCTCCTCGTAGTCTGCCTTGCCTCTCCCCTATAGCCCATAAGTCCCATTACTTCCCCCGCGGGGTTCCGGTAATCCCTCGGTACTCAGATAAATTCCCGAAACACTCCGGAGCTTTTCTAGTGTCCGAATACCACCTTCCAATATATAAATATTTACCTCTCGACCATTTCGAGACTCCTCGTCATGTCCGTGATCTCATCCGGGACTCCAAACAACCTTCGGTCACCAAAACACATTACTCATCTAATACATATCGTCATCGAACGTTAAGCGCGCGGACCCTGCGGGTTCGAGAACTATGTATACATGACCGAGACACCTATCCGATCAATAACCAATAGTGAAACCTAGATGCTCGTATTGGTTGCACATATTCTACGAAGATCTTGATCAGTCGAACCGCAAGGTCAACATACGTTATTCCCTTTGTCATCAGTATGTTACTTGCCTGAGATTCGATCGTCGGTATCTTCATACCTAGTTCAATCTCGTTACTGGCAAGTCTCTTTACTCGTTTCGTAATGCATCATCCTGTAACTAACTCAGTAGTCACATTGCTTGCAAGGCTTCATATGATGTGCATTACTGAGAGGGCCCAGAGATACCTCTCCGATACTCGCAGTGGCAAATCCTAATCTTGATCTATGTCAACCCAACAAACACCTTCGGAGATACCTGTAGAGCACCTTTATAATCACCCAGTTATGTTGTGACATTTGATAGCACACAAGGCATTTTGCCGGTGTCCGGGAGTTGCATAATCTCATAGTCGGAGTAATATGTATTTGACATGAAGAAAGCTGTAGCAATAAAACTGAACGATCATTATGCTAAGCAAACAGATGGGTCTTGTCCATCACATCATTCCACTAATGATGTTATCCCATTTATTAAATGACAACTCATGTCTATGGCTTGGAAACTTAACCATCTTTGATCAACGAGCTAATCAAGTAGAGGCATACTAGAGACATGGTGTTTTGTCTATGTATTCACACATGTATCAAGTTATCGGTTAATACAATTCTAGCATGAATAATAAATATTTATCATGAATAAGGAAATATAAAATAACAACTTTATTATTGCCTCTAGGGCATATTTCCTTCAAAGTTGGTATTTGTTCGATATTTTGATGATATGTATGTTGTTGCTTCCTTTAGTGGTGCCGTGTGAACATCGACTACATGACACTTCACCATATTTAGGCCTAAGGGGAGGCATTGTGGAGTAATAAGTGGAGGTATAATATGCTCTAGAGGAAATAATAAAGTTATTATTTTATATTTCCTTATTCATGATAAAGGTTTATTATTCATGCTAAAATTGTATTGATCGGAAGCTTAAATACATGTGTGAATACATAAACAAATACCGTGTCGCTACTAAGCCTCTACTGGACTAGCTCGTTGATCAAACATGGTTAAGGTTTCCTAACCATGGACATGTGTTGTCATCTGATAACAGGATCACATCATTCGGAGAATGATGTGATGGACAAGATCCATCTGTTAGATTAGCATATTGATCATTCAGTTTATTACTATTGATTTCTTCATGTCAAATACATATTCCTTCGACTATGAGATTATGCAACTCCCAGATACCGGAGGAATACCTTGTGTGGGTGATCATAAAGATGCTCTATAGGTATCTCCGAAGGTGTTTGTCGAGTTAGCATAGATCGAGAGTAGGATTTTTTAACTCTGAGTATCAGAGAGGTATCTCTGGGCCCTCTCGGTAATACACATCATAAGCTTGCAAGCAAATGACTAAGGAGTAAGTTACGAGGTGATGTATTACAGAACGAGTAAAGAGACTTTCCGATAACGAGATTGAACGTTGGTATAGAGATACCGATGATTGAATCTCGGGAAAATAACATACCGATGGAGAAAGGGAATTACGTATGTTGTCATAACGGTTCGACCGATAAAGATCTTCACAGAATATGTAGGAGGCAATATGGGCATCCAGGTTCCGCTATTGGTTATTGACCGAAGCGGTTTCTCCGTCATGTCTACATAGTCCTCAAACCCGTAGGGTCCGCACGCTTAACGTTTGTTGACGATATAGTGTTATATGAGTTATATGTTTTGGTGACCAAATGTTGTTTGGAGTCCTGGATGAGATCACAGACATGAGAAAGAGTCTCAAAATGGTCGAGAGGTAAATATTGATATATATAGGACAATGGTATTTGGACACAGGAAGTGTTTCGGGATGTACCGGGAAGGAATCGGGTCACAGAAAGGGGTTTCGGGCACCCCCCCCTGGAAGATATGAGCCTTATGGGCCAAATGAGGGGACATACCAGCCCACAAGGGGGCCGGCGCACCCCTCCCATGGCTGGCCGGCCCTAAGGGTAAGGAATGGCGAGGGGTGGCCCCTCTTATCTTTCCCTCCTCGGGAGAGAAAGGAAAGGGGGGGCGCCACCTCCTCCTTCCTTCCTCCCGCGCTCCAAATAAGGAAAAGGGTGGGTACGGCTTGCGAGAGACCCCAAGTAGGATTCCTCCTACTTGCTCACCCCCCTAGATGCTTCTCCCTCCCTGCCACCTATATATATGTGGGAGGGGGCTCCTAGCACAAAACAGACAATTGCCTAGCCGTGTGCGGCAACCCCCTCCACCGTTTACACCCCCGGTCATATTTTCGTAGTACTTAGGAGAAGCCCTGCGGAGATAGCTTCACCATTACCATCACCACGCCGTCATGTTGTCAGAACTTATCCACTACCTCGCCGTCGTGCTGGATCAAGAAGGCGGAGAACGTCACCGAGCTGAACATGTGCAGAACTTGGAGGTGTCATACGTTTGGTACTTGATCAGTTGGATCGCGAAGAAAGTTTGACTACATCAACTGTGTTGTAAAACGCTTCCGCTTACGGTCTTCGAGGGTACGTAGACACACTCTTCCCCCTCATTGCTATACATCTCCATGGATAGATAATTGCGTGTGCGTAGAATTTGTTTGTTTTCCATGCAACATTCCCCAACAGTGGTATCATAGCCAGGTCTATCCGTATATGATATGCACGAGTAGAACACAAAGAGTTGTGGGCGGTGATAGTCATATTGCTTACCACCAACGTCTTATTTTGATTCGAAGGTATTGTGGGATGAAGCGGCCTAGACCAACCTTACATGTCCACGCACATGAGATCGGTTCCACCAACTGACATGCAACTATTTTTGCATAAAGGTGGTTGGCATGTTCCGGGTGTACAAAAGTATGGGTTCTTTCTGTACCCCTTACTTGTGCATGGGCAGTCGTAGCCACACCTGTGGCCGGGCCCGGCAGGGCAGCAGAAAATAAAACACGAAAACTACCAAGGCAGATACTCAAGTCAAGAAACAAGGAGCAGAAGGCGAGCTGGACCTCCCCCGGCAACACCCTTGCTGAGGCAACCTACACAGCACCAGCAAGCCCATCACCCTTGAGGCTGAGAGTTCTGATACCATCGACAATGTTAAGAGCAAGATTTGAGAATGCATGTATGGTAGCATGCAGGTCCTCATGAAGATTGATAGCCTGCGGGTCCACGTGGGACCAGAATACAAAGACCCCCGGCAAGACCCTTGCCAGGGACAACTGCAAGGCCCCCGGCAAGCCTTGCCAGGGATGATTGCTGGGTCGCGGCCAGGCCCGCGCCTGGCAAGGATTTGCCACCTCACCACCACTCTAGTACAACGACCAGTGTGCCAATTAAGTGGGCGCCTGGATGGCGGCATGCAGATCTTCATGGAGGCTCTACCATCGCGCCAAGACAGCAGCTAGTTAGCCAGCGTGGCACTGCATGCCTCGTCAGCCTGGACGCGTGTCGAAGCAAGGAGAGGCAGCGACGGACGGGATGGCTTCTGTTCCCATCCCTGATAGAGTAAGAGGGCACACAGGCAACGCATTAAATGTGTTTGTCCTACGGTGCCGAGCGATAAGCTCATACACTGTAGCTTGCTTTCCACCTCCTGTGTGCCACTGTGGCAACCCCTTTTATGTATAAAAGGAGGCCCGAGGCGTACAAAGAGAGGATTCAGACTTTTTGGACTGTGCATGGACCGCAGCTAGTTCAAAAGCTCAAGAATACATATATCCCGACAAGCAGGACTAGGGTATTACGCATCTTTGCGGCCTGAACCTGGGTAAAATCCCCTTGTGCTGACTGCTAGACCTGCTCTTCGTGCAGCTACTCTCCCGCTGAATGTAGAAGGGATTCCTGTGATCCCATAGGTGTTCCTTTCCCCGACATCTTTGGCGCGCCAGGTAGGGGGAGTTAGTTGTGAGAATCCGGTCTATTAGTTAGTGCAGCAATTTCTTCATCGCCATGGCTCCGAACAAGAAGACGATCGCAGTGGTCGGCTCGCCTGAAGCCGCTCCGCCCATGCCAGCACGGACGAGCGACGTGGCATACGCCGGTGGCGGAGGAGATCAAGATCAGCCACGCCACCCAGATACGAGAAACCAGGCGGGCGGCATCGTTAGCAGCAGCGACGGTCGTCCGCATGCCGCCGCACCCAAGGATGGAGCTGCGCTACCTACGGGTGGCACGGGGACCTCCAAGGGCAGAAAGACAACCCCACCAGTGCATGCGCCGCGGTCCTCTCAGCTCACGCGTGATGAACACCGCCGCGATGTTGAAGACCCCAGGCGTCACCATGGCAAGAACCCCCAACGTCACTCTCAAGAAGCCCAGGGCCAGCATGCATGCCATGATGCTGGCGAAAAAGGCGCGCGGCCGCGGAATCGTGATGGAACTCCTTCTAACATAGTTAGAAGTCCGAGTTCCTCCCATTCCTCATGCCTGTCGCTGCCACCAACACGAGCAAAAGCATTGGCGCGAGCGCAGCTACTCCTCGACTTTCCTCTTGCCTTGGATAAGCAAGAAGAGTGGAGGGCTGCCATCCAAAGCCTCATTGGCCATGCCAACAGGGATTGCCACCGAGAAGCAAGTCCCTCGTGGCGTCGGGCCACTGAGCCGGCGCACGTTGATAGTGGAAGGGTTGGAGGCGCTGCCACCATGGTGCACTCCCCTCCCACCACGGCCGACCCATCGTGTTGACGCTCGTGATAACGTGTCCACGGCGTCATTTGACCCACGAGAGCATTGCGACCAACGTCAAGTTCTTCGAGAGCGGCTCAAGGAAGACGCCCGGACCACTATCAAACAGCGACGGGAGGCACGTCACCAATCTGATAGGCGTGCTGGGCCTACTACGTATAGGCCTGCACCGGGGGATGCTGGCGGCTTGCCCTGTGCAATAACTTGTCCAGCGTTCACCCATGAGCTGCGGTAGTTCCAGTGGGCCATGTAAGTGCATCTAGTGCCCCTTAGTGATTTTGGTGTATTGAAGACTTATAGGTTAAGTGACTGATGCGTTTGTGAGTGTACACAGGTCTATAAGTCTATGAGGAGTTCGATATTTACAGAGAAAGTCGACCCCTAAAAATGAAGTTCTTCGACTGAAGACTTTGATATTCTGAAGACTTTGAAAGTGAAGAAATTGGTGTGACCTTGAAGACTTGGTATTCATTTGAGGAACATGAAGCGTGAAGACTTTTGTTTTCGTAGTTTCGTTTTCTCTTTCTTGAGTCATAGGAAACACCGTACTGTTAAAGGGGGTCGAGGAAATACTAAGGAAAAATTTCCATGTGATGCTCAACTCAAAATCCTACACCTACCAATCCCTTCGAGTGAAGCCATTGGAAATCTCATATAGTTCAGTCAATTTCTTCAGTGACAGAGACGCAGTTCTTCTGGTCACTGATGACTTTGCTCTGACTGAGGAGTTAGGAATTCGCCAGTGCGAATTGCCTACACAGTGAGGAACATGATAGCCCTGAGGAATTTGAGAGTCAATTTCCGACCGTTGCTGTGCTGTGCGCCAGCTGTCCCAAAATATCCTATCCACCTAACGGTCATATCATTGAAGGGCATTTATGTCTTATCATGTCGGGCTGCTCCCTAGGCTATAAATAGCCGCCCCCTACAACCACTAGTTGGTTGGCTGCTCCGAGAGAACTTGACACTTGTCATTTGAGAGCAACCCATCCTCCAAGGACTTTGAGCGAAAATCATCAAGTGAGGAAAATCCCAAAACCAAACCCCCACAAACCCAAAGTGATTGAGCATCACTGAAGAAATTGATCCCACGTGGATCCAACGCTTGTTACCTTTGAAGACTGTGCTTCTTCTAGACGGTTAGGCGTCAAGGTCTAGAGCATCCAAGAGGAATTGTGGATTGCCGAGTGACCAAGTCTGTGAAGGTTTGGAAGTCACCTGAAGACTTACCACAAGTGATTGGACGAGACCTGCGTGGTCTTAGTTCAAGGAGAATACGGTGATGACTGGGTGTCCTGAGTTGCGGCTCAGAGACTGGGTGTCCGGGACTGCGTGTCCTCGAGTTTAAATACTCAGCCGCTCCAACCAGACGTACAACTGAGACAGCAGTTGGAACTGGTTTACCAAATCATTGTCTTCACCAACTAACTAGTTCTATTTCCTCAACCCTTCCATTTCCTCATTACTGTGTTAAATGTTGTTCATATCTGTGCTTGAAGACTTTGACTGAAGACTTTCTCAAATTCCTCAGTTCAATTTCTTCAGTCTGTTTGTCTTCATCTTTTTATCCTGTGTTTACGCTTTCTGTACTCTGTGCTAGTCTTCATTTCATCATGATGACTATGTTTGTATCCTGTTATGCTTACTTCTGAGTACTTATTCCGCTGCAAGTAGTTCTTCGCTAAGGAATTTCCTCACCGGCAAATTCCTCAGTGAAGAATTCATAAAAATCGCCTATTCACCCCCCCTCTAGTCGATATAACGCACTTTCAATTGGTATCAGAGCAAGGTACTCCCTTGTTCTATGTGATTTTGGTTTAACTGCCTGGAGTTCTGGTTATGTCGACCGCAGGTATGATCAAGGTCTCGGCTGGGTGTCCTACCTTTGATGGGACGGACTACCCCTACTGGAAAAACAAGATGTGAATGCATCTTGAGGCAATTGATAACGATCTTTGGTATGTTGTGGAAAATGGTGTCCCCTCTGTCACTCCCTCACTGAACGCTACCGATGTGAAGAGATTCAAGCAACTCGATTCTCAAGCGAAGAATATCATATGTGGCCCTCTGAGTAAAGGACAGTATGGAAGAGTGAGTGCTTTGGAAACTGCTAAGCTTATCTGGGATAGGCTGTCCAAAGTAAATGAAGGAGGCTCAACTCAGCGTGACTCTCGAGTTGATGTTCTTCGGAATCTCTTCAACCGCTTCAAAAGACTCGACAATGAAAATGTCCAACAAACCTTTGATCGCCTCACTGACATCTCAAATGAGCTTCAAGCCCTCGGTGCCACTGACATCACTGATCATGAAGTACTGAAGAAACTGTTGAGATCGCTTGATTCCTCATTTGATACTCTGGGACTGATGATACAAGAACGTGTTGATTACAAGTCTCTTGATCCTGCCGATATCCTCGAAAGGCTAAATACTCACGAGTTCCAGCTTGCTGAAAAGAGAGATCTCTATGGTTCAAGCTATGGCAAACCACGTGCCCTGAAGGCCAAGGCTGTGTCTAACTCTGAATATGAAGACTCTGGTAGTAGCCTTGGTGACCCTGAAGAATTGAGCCAGGAGCTAGCACTGCTCGTGAAGAAATTCCGGAAGTTCTCAAGACGTGGTCGCTTTGGAAAACCCTCAAGAAGCAGTGATTCTTCATCCGGTGACTATAAGAGAAGGTTGTGCCACAAATGCAAGAAACCTGGTCACTATATTCAAGATTGTCCTCAGTGGGAAAAGGAAATGAAGAAGAAGAAATACAAGGATTACAGTTCTGATGATGTGAAGAAGAAGAAGAAATCGTCAAAATCTTCGTCATCAAAATCCTCGAAGTCTTCATCTCACAAGAAGAGCAGCTCCAAGAAGGCTCGGGCATTCATTGGCAAGGAAATGGACTCTGAAGCTGAATCTGAGGAAAATGATGAAGAGGAGGCGTCTGAAGAATCTGAATTTGGTGTGGTGAGTCTGGCCGTCGCTACTGCCTTCGTCAGCAAATCCATCTTCAACACTGAAGAAACTGACCCCACCGACAAGCCTGGTGAAGATAATGATGGCTACGCTCCCACCTATTGCTTCATGGCAAAAGGTGCTAAGGTACTCAAATACAACTCCTCTGAATCTAGTGAAAATGAATCTGATGAGGATCTCAAGCCCAGCTACTCTAAACTTGCTAAGATTGCTGTAAAACAACAACGGGCTTTTGAAAAGGTTCAAAACATGCTAGACAAAAGTGATGATATGTTGGGTGAAGAAATGGATCGCACTAAAGCCCTGACTGAAAATCTTCAGAGACTTCAGTCTAGGTTTGATAACCTTCAAAGTCATCATAACACTCTCTTATCTGATCATGAGAAACTTTCTTATGAATTTCTTCAAGAAAAGCAAGATCATGAGAAGCTTTCCTCTGAATCTCTTCAAAGAAAGGAAGATCTTGAAAAGCTAAGAGTGTGTTATGAGGATCTTCAGAAGGAGCGTGATTCATTACTAGCTCAACAAATCAGCGCTTCTCAGGAAGAATTTGTTCCTCCATGCTTAAAGTGCATTGAACGTGAAACTGCTAATTCTTCACCTGAATGTTCAAATGCTTCAACTGTTAAAAATTCTTCATCTATCTCTGCTATCACTAATTCCTCATCTGAGGACATTGCTAGTATCACTGACAATGCAGGGCTGAAGGAATTGTACATAACAGGCATGTACAAAAGCCTCAAAGGGCATCAGACACTTTGTGATGTGCTTAAAAAGCAGATCCTCAACAGAAACCCTAGGAAAGAGGGTATTGCCTTTGAGAGGAAACTTAATGCTGATTGAACATATTGGAAGCCTGAGAAGTACCCCAAAACCTCATGGGTTGCTGCAAAGGGACCTCCAGTTGATCCATCTAACTTATCTGGCTTTACAAGTGAATCTCCTCATTCTTCGGATGAGTCATTTGACTCCAACTATAAACTGTTCAAAAATCAGAATGGTGAAGTATTTGCTAGATATGTTGGCACTAACTGCAGGAACGGTTCCCCTATGTAGAAAATCTGGGTTCCCAAAAGTTATGTTGAAAGTCTTCAGGTGAATGTCCTCATAACACCACCTGTGAAGAACAGGAACCCCAGATCAAATTCTTCATATGGACCAAATTCTTCATATGGATCCAAGTCCTCATACGGACCAAATTCCTCACATGGATCAAATTCCTCAAAAGGATCAAGGTCCTCATATGATTATCATCGTGCTGACAACTCTGTGTTGCAGGGTAGAGCAAAGGGCTATGAATATGTGCATTATTCTTCAAACCATTATGTTCATAAGTCCTTGAAGAATTACTCTGCTTATTCATATGCTTACCCTAACCCCTCTTATGTGAAACAAACGGTTTGGCATCTTTGCCACCTTTCTCGTATGGTGCTCGCAGAATGATGAACTCTTTGCCACCCCTTCAGATGTGGGTGGTGAAGAAAAAGAACTAATCTCTTCAGCAGGGTCAGGTCTCCAGACGTGCTTTAACGTCTAAAGAATTTGCTGGGGACCTGACAAAAATGCCTGAAAGGACGCAGGCGAATCATGATGAAATGAACTTTCATTTCACACGTCCTCATACTGCTATATCTGTTTACTGCTTGATGAAATTCATCTGATGAAATTGATATCATATTCTTCACTGATGAAGCATATGAGATTGTAAGCTACACTAATTCATCTGCAGGATGATCAACCCAAAACTACTGAATGGGTCCTCGATAGTGGATGTACAAATCACATGACTGGTGACAAGAATCTATTGATGGATGCTCCCTTATCACCGTCACCTCTGAAGCATATCATCTTTGCTGACAAAGGCAAAAGTCAGGTATTGGGTCTTGGTAAGGTTGCTATGTCTAAGGATAAGCACATGGACAAAGTCATGCTTGTTGAGTCCTTAGGATACAATCTAATGTCAGTCTTAATGCTTTGTGATCTTGATATGGTTGTTGTCTTTGGCAAGTATCGCTGTGTTGTGATTATGGAAGCTGACAATTCCAAAGTCTTCGAAGGCTTTAGGAGAGGAGATTTGTATATTGTTGATTTCTCTACAAGACCACAACCAGCCGTGTGTTTACTTGCAAAAGCTTCAGAAGGCTGGCTATGGCATCGATGACTTGGTCACGCAGGCATGAGGAATTTGAGCACGCTTGCGAAGAAGAAGCATGTCATTGGCATTGAGAACGTCAAATTCCTCAAGGATCACTTATGCGGAGCTTGTGAAGCTGGAAAAATGACCAAGGCCAAGCATCCAGCGAAGACTATCATGACCACTACCCGTCCATTCGAATTGCTTCACATGGTCCTCTTCGGACCTAATCATTACTCAGCAGTCACTAATGATGCATCTCTATATGGTTTTGTCATTGTTGATGATTATTCTCGATATATGTGGGTCCACATTGTTACTTACAAACATGAAGTGCAGGAAGTCTTCAAACGATTTTCCTCGAGGGCTTCAACCAACTTTGGTGTGAAGATCAAGCATATCAGAAGTGACAATGGAACTGAGTTCAAGAATTCCGGTCTTGATGCCTATCTTGATGAACTTGGTATTACTCATGAGTTACCTGCTCCCTATACTCCTCAGCAGAATGGCGTCATGGAGCGCAAGAACAGAACTCTTGTTGAGATGGCTTGCACTATGCTTGATGAATACAAAACGCCTCAGCGTTTCTGGATTGATGCAATTGATACTGCGTGCCACATCATCAACATAGTATATCTTCACAAATTCTTCAAGTGTCAGGACCCCGACTCGATGTCACATCGATCTAGCCGGTAACACCTCATATCACTTTGCGGCCTCACGCACGGTATCCCCACGGGTGTCGCCTTACCTTTGCCCGGGACCGTTTGCGCCTTTTGGCTCACGTATATGATAGTGTCGCTAGCATCCATATGATAAGGAGCCCGGGCTGACATGACTAGTCGTAAACCCAAAGCGGCACAGACTTACAGGGACAGGCATCCATGACCCAGCTTCGAACGTGTCGGTCATCAGCAAGTGGGTCCGGGCTGTAGCACTGGGCTAGCAGGACTCCGATAAACCAGGCTGTAGCGGGCTAACAGGACTCCGGTACTCAATGCGTGACATTTCCCCGAAGGGACAGACACCGGAACGAAGAAGGACACATGTCGGCCAGCCTAAGTGTTCCAGAGCAGTAGCAAGCTACCATGGCTGAGCGGTAACACTAGGAGACATTTCCCGGTAAGAGAGGCTACTAAAGATAAACAACTAGATAGTCAGATCCCACACATACCAAGCATTTCAATCATACACACAATATGCTCGATATGTGCAAATACAACAAGGCATCACAACATGACTCTATGACACAAGTACTTTATTTAAGGCTCAGAGAGCCATACATAACATACACAAAGGTACGGGTCTCACGACCCAGCATTCAAGTCATACAGTCATACAAACCAGCAGCGGAAGTAACTTGTCTGAGTATAGACAACTAGAAAGATAAAAGAGGCTTGGAAAGCCTAGCTATACTACGTGGTCCTTCACAAGCTCAGGATCACCACCTGGGCCTTTAGCCTACTCATTGATGTCAACGTCTACGTAGAACCCAACAGAAAGGGTTGCAGCGTCTTCTGTAAAAATGTAAATTATAGCAACATGAGTACATAGGTACTCAGCAAGACTTACATCAGAACCTACATACATGCATATTATCAAGAAGGGTTGGTGGAGTTATTGCAGCAAGCCAGCTTTGACTCTTGGCTAGGCTAACCTACGAGACTCCAACTTGAAATGGTTTTGCGCACACGAGTCCAGTACTCACCACTTCAATACACTACCGAGGATCCACCTCCGTCTCCCTATGGAAGAGCCATCCTCGGCACTCACACTTATCTTGAGGCTTTTAGTAGTTTCCATTTACTTGTCTATGAACTGTATAGGCAACCAAGTAGTCCTTTACCGCGGACGCGGCTATTCGAATAGATCATGATAACCCTGCAGGGGTGTACTTCTTCATACACGCTCTCACCTCTTACCGTCGTTTACACGACATGTACTCGGCAACCTTCAAGCGGAAGCCCAACGTGGGTGTCGGCCACGACCTACCTAATCACCTAAGCCTCCAGTCCAGGTTTATCGCCTATCCAGGTTCCATCCGCAGGGAGTCCGGCCGAGGTTTCCCATACAGCCCCGAACGATGTGAACAAGGTTCCCGAGATACCTAACGGGTATTCGGTACACCCGGACACGCTCCTACCGCATCACAGCCCACCCCTACGGTCAGCGCTGTCCACGGCCTCCAGTAGGCTACAAACACCAGAAACTACTTGCAACTCCTGGACGGAGAACTAGGGTGAGTAAGAAGCCAAGAGGGTCCATTGGTTTCGGGCCCAATGCATGGTAGTAGCTGATTCTTAAATCACACATACAGATCTCAGTGCTTAAGGTCGGCTTCAATGAAACAACCCACCATGTACTCCTACATGGCCTCTCATCGATACCTTTACCAAATCGTGTTCACCACACCACTCTCATTACCGACATAATCATTTCACTCTAGCCCATCACCCAGATGAACCAGACCTGACACGACTCTAAGCATAGCAGGCATAGCAAGGTAGGAACAACACATACATATGGCTCAATCAACTCCTACACATGCTAGTGGGTTTCATCTAGTTACTGTGGCAATGAAAGGTCATGCAGAGGAAGTGGGTTCAACTACCGTAGCACATAGCAGTTTGAAACGCGTTGTCTTAATGCAGTAAAAGAGAGCAGGAGCGAGAACATGGGATGATATCGATATGATCAAATGGTTGGTTGCTTGCCTGATGGTTCGATGCACTGATACGGTTCTTCGTTAGGGTAATCACGGTACTCCTCGGAGGCAGATCCTGCCGCAAAGAACACCGATACACAACCATCACCAAACAATGTGCAACAATATGATGCATGCATGAAACATGGCAATATGAGTGTGTTGGGCTAATGCAACTAAGACCAGAAGGGTTTGCACCAATTTGAATCAAAGATTCAAATTTCAAACTCAAACATGGCCTTTTAAAGTGCTTTTCCTTGTTCTGCAATAAACATCAAGTTAACTTGTTTAGTCATGCATGAAAATAGTACAGATGGATAGATTGGATTTTTCTGATCATTTTTCATATATAATTTGTCTGATTTGGAGTTACAGAATAAAAGTTATGAATTTTGAAGTTTAAATTATATTCTGGAATTTCCTATATTAGAATAATTCCAGAAAATCAATTATTGCGTCAGCCTGACGTCAGTGTGACGTCAGCAGGTCAACGGAACACGTCCGGGTCAATCCTGACAGTGGGTCCCGCATGTCAGGGTGATTAAATTAATTAAAGTTTAATTAAAACTAAACCTGTTTAATTAACAGGGCTGGGCCCCACCTGTCATTGACTCAGGGGAGTCAACCAGGGCCCACCCATGGTCAAACCCGGGTCGGCTGCACCGGCGTTTAGCCACCGGCGAGCCCGACGCAGCGGCGGAAGTGATTTTTGCCGTTCCGGCAACCAAACGAGCCGCGGAGGGCACCAGAGCGGAGCTGAGGTCGAGCCGCAGCTCTTGGTGGAGTCCGTTGGGGTCGGGGTGGCCGGAGTTGGCGTCGGCGACGACTTTGGCGGCCACCGGAGTTCGGCCAAAGTCGAACTTGTCGCTAGGGGGATCGATGAGGTGCGGGGAGTGCTCGGTTGGGCCCAACGCAGCGTGGTGAGTGCGTTGGACACCGCGGGTTGGCCGAAGGATGGCCGGGAGCACGTCGGCGACGAGATCCGCGGCGGTGCGTGCGTGTGATCTTCGTGGGGTGGCTACACGGCTCGGGAATGAGAGAGAGAGGGTCGGAGGGGTAGCTAGGCTCACAGCGCTCCCGTAGAGGCCACCGGCGGGGTCGGGGACGAGCTGAGGCGGCGACGGCGTTGAAGGGGATCTCCGGCGACGGCGAGCTCGGGCGAGGTCGGTGCGGTGGTCTCGGGCCGCTCGAGCACACGGGGCTCGGCTAGCTCGATGAAGTGGACGGCGGCGAAGCTCCTGGACACGGCGGCACGGCGTGGGGTTGACGGAGGGCGTGGCTACGGCGAGGGGGTGGCGGCGATGGC